>NC_138340.1:132881909-132884409 GCF_046562875.1 Panthera onca | reverse complement strand
AGACATGATGTGTACAAAAGGCGCGGACCAAGACAAAACCTACAGCCTCCATTTGTTGCACAAGCCAAACAGACATTTTTCAAACTAATTAGCCAATAATATGCAAGAGAAAAAGTAATATCGTGCGACTAACAAAGGTGTTGATGATTGAGTGCTCACACTGTAATTAGTGTGTCAGGCCCTCGTTTCTCTGCCAAGCCTCAGCTATTAATTGCACCAAATTAGAAAACTATATCAGAGGCAAAATTATTCTTTCACTTGTCATTTTGAGAGAGGGAATTCATTCCATTCAAGAGGCAGGTTAAAAAGAGGGGAAGCAGATACTAATCTGCTTATGTCATGTAAATAAATGTTCCTTGTGCTATCTGTAAGGAACTGCGCTAGGCATCTTAAAACTGCCGGAAAAGTACTTACCTTCCAAGTTGCTGCATTACGCCTGAAGTAAGCAAATGTCCGTGTAAACCAGCTGTAAATTTCATTAAGTGTTAACTGCCTGTCAGATGACTCCATGATAGCCTGAAATGAGACAAGATACATAGTGACATAAAATAATGGTTTACTAACTAGACTAGATGACACTTTCTCATCCAAGCCTTACTTTAAGCATTAATGAATTTTAATTTAATCAGGCAAAGTTAATTTTCCTTCTACTTACCTGCCTTATGAGAGTTGCATAAGTAAATGGAGGTCTGACATCTGCATTTTTATAAAATTCGTAGTTTGGGGCAATCTCTATAAAAATAAAAACTAGGTGTTAATTCTGCTAATAATTCACAGGATCTATAATTGATTTTTCATATTTTTCCCCTAGTATTGGCGAAGTGATTCAGTGAGAAAGCCACTGACTAGTGAAAGCACAAAGGCATGACAGTGGAATTGAATTATATGGAAAAGGCCATTTCTGACGTGAAGTGCAAATGAAGCGTCCCCTAGTTGTTCGTGGTACTTGAGGAACTGTGCGACCAGCTGGCCTGAGGATTTTTTCCAACAGCCAGGTCCTCTTTTAAGCGCGTGGTTTAGGCATGTTCTTACATGGACTTTTGCCCCCCTGCCATAACCTTTGCTTTTCTCATCTAATACTTCTTAAAGAACAACAAGGCTCATCACTCGGCATCTGTGGCCATCTAACAAAGGAAACACAAAATCCTCGCAAGCGCCCATGTTGAAAATAACTTCACTTTTTGTAGAAAGGGGGCACTGGGTTAATAACGGTTACAATGTGTGACTGTGATTATCCAGATGCCCCTGGGCCGGGGAGGGGAGGGGTGAGGAGTGGGGCGGAAGGGAGCGGGAGAGGAGAAGGGTAAGAGAGGGAGAGAAGGTAAATTTGAGTTCCAAGCAAACTTTGCTTCTCATCTGCATCTTAAGCAAAGTGGCGTGTAGGTATTAGGAGCGGTGGTAGCACCTTGATAACGATTGATTCACGGAAAGCCTGGAGTGTCTTGCATAAAGCATCGGTGCTTCATATCCGTCCTTTTAAACAGCTCTTCTCGTATAGCGTTACTCGCAGATGTTGTACCGCTATGGTCTTCCCTCGGAGATCAAAGGACCTCACTGAACTGAGGTGATAATATGGGCCATCCTGACAACACATCTCTCAATGTCTCTAATGGGGAGAGCTTTCTTTCCTGAACAACCATTCAGAACAATTCATCATGATGTGCTTAGGGAATCGCCCCTATCCACATTTACCAGGAATAAAACAATTATCACTCCATAAATCATGACTTGAGTTTCCATGTGCTCTGGAATGGCTCATGTACAGTTGCTTCAACTATAGTTTTCCTCTCCCAAAGTAAAAGAGCTCTACTGAGCATTCATATCCTACCTGATGACATGGGAATGTTGTATTTGTCTGAATGTCGCCTTCGTATGGCTCCCACATTGGGCACACTGGCTGGGGTGATTACTGAGGGTCCCTGGGTAATCGGGGTGACTGGGGCCGTTGGTGTGGTAGGGGTTTGAGGTAAGCTCTGTGGGGATGTCTCCAACATGTTCTTCGACATGGTGACACTAGACACCAGATTTAGCTGCAAAGGCCCAAGAGAAGGGCAGGAAAAAGGTAGAGACAAGAGAAAAAGACTTAAAAAGGTTTGACAAATGAGAGTGGATTCACTTCTACAGCTGTGTTGCCACTAATAAGCTGCAAAAGGAAGCAGCCAATCTCAACTAATTACAGGATGAAATTGTATCATAAGAACTCTAATTAGAGGATGCTGTTAGAGGTTATCTAATAATCTCCTGCAATGTTACTTAGGACTAACTCCCTTCTTGTCCTACCAGTCTTCAGCGAAAGTATATTTCTTTAAATAAAAGCCAGTTGCTGATTATTGACTGCCCCTGTTGTTAAACAGGTCTAGCCCCCAGTGTAGCAACAACAACAGCAATAACGAAGGATGCGATCTTTCCAACCAACGGGACTTAAAGTAAGTTGCTATTCTGTTGCTGCCAGAATTTTTTTTTTTTTCCCATAGTCCCAAATCTCAGCTGAGAGGCTCCA
>NC_138340.1:132849409-132871909 GCF_046562875.1 Panthera onca | reverse complement strand
TGAATCTCAGATCATGTTTTATTTGCTGGCACCTGTGCGTGCAGACTTAAGAACACTAGTCTGCTAACTGGAAAGCTATCTTGTAAACCTTTTGGTTTAAGCTCTAAAAGTCAATCCACTTACATTCAAGCTGACTTAGGTCCAATGGAATGATAATTAATTTTGCAGTCAAACTATGCTAAAGTTTTGTCAGATGTGATTACACTTTGACATTTATAAGACAGTAATGAAGGAGTAGTATGAAATGCTTTTAGTGATCTAGTGAGATCTTCAATTAGTGGTCAGAAAAAATGGTTAGCTTCTGTCAACACCTACTTTACAGTAAAATTCAGAAATTTTCCTAATCACCTTTTTAGCCTGGGCTTTCTTCTTTGTATTTTGGTTTTCTTGCCTTTATCTTTGTTGCTACAAATAACAGTTTCGAACTCAGTCTTAATTCAACAGAAAAGAAAAACTTCATTGAATATTAAAGAATACACATCAGACTAACAATATATATGTACATAAGCAACTGTCCTCTATTAGCTTTTCATTTGGTGCTGGGCAAAAGCAGAAGGATTCTACTAGTCTGTTTGGGATATAATGTGAGAAAGAATTTGGGCCTCTTAGTGTATTTTCTACTATCCTTTATTATTTAACATATGTAGGCTAAATAGTAATAACAAATGGATTCCTTTTATTTCAAACCAATGGATAAGTTGTCTGATGCCAAAGTAAAGCTCAAGCTATACATTTATTTTTAGTGCGTTTCAGAAATTAAAATGCCACAATATTTTCTCCAAAAACTTTCATAATACACACTGGATATAAAATTTCTGGGAGAGTAGCAAACACGGAAACTGAGAACTGAAAACCTTTCACAGTTTTTTGGCTTGTCTGACATTCCTCTAAACCTCAACTCTCCCCCATAATGACAAAAGAAAAGCAAAATATCCTTTCCAAGAAAATCTGTATTAGTGGTCATGTCTTCATTTCACTTTCCACACAGACACTACACTGTTTTCTGAATAACTGAACTTAATTAATTTCATAAAATATATTATTTCTTTTTACATTTCCCATACACTTTAATAAAAAGACAGTACCAGTATGGAAATGTATCTAATAAATTTTTTTCAGTATACTGGTATTACATCTATTGACAGAATTTATCTTTGAGTAAGAGAATCTAAAGCAGATCATAACAAAAATGGACTAAAAGAAAGACCTTACAATCTACTGTCATTTGTTCTGTCATCTCTATAAAGTTAATGGTTTGGAAAAATGGTCAGCCTTTGGAACCAAAGTTGATATTTAATTGAAAGGAAATGCTTTTTTAATTGTAATCTCTCCCCCCACCCCCGCACCTCTGTAATATCTTTAGTTTTTAAAAAATACTGCCATGAATGTGAAAAAAGAATCAGGAAGCTAAAATGAGGGTTCATGTTCATCTGCTTGTTAGTAATAAACATTTAGATAAATATTTGAGATGAATAAAAATGTTCCTTTCCATGTGCTATGAAGGAAATCACACTGAAGGGAAGATATGTACATTTTCTCAAAAATTCTTAATTTTGTCAGAAAGAACAACTTGGAGGAACAACATGGTGACTGGGCTAGTTCTATTTCTTAAATGACCACATTTACGAAATAGTAGCAACAGTCCTCTTAATAATCTTAATGATAAGGAATAACACGACACATTGATAAGGATGAATGTATTCAAATGAAGAAATATGAAATTAGCTGGATCAGTTTCACGTCCAATAAAATGGTAGCTCACTACTGTTTTGGTATAATAGTCATGAAAAATTTATTTAAGGCCTTTTCCAAAAGCCATAGCAATACAGGAGGCAAATTTTCTTTTAGTTGGTCAGAAATGAGAAAAAGTTTAAAAGAAAATCCTGGTGGAAGTCTTACTGTAATTCTGTTATGAAGTTATTATGATGCCAAGTACTTGTGCCTTGTTGTTAAGGTGCTTTTACTCTATACCCTGTAGTCTACCATTTGTAAACACATCTTTTTGATGTTTCTGCCAACATCCTGGCAACAAAGCAGTGCAATTTCAAATGAGCTAATTAACTTAATTGTTGATGAAGCATGAAACAGTTCATTCACCCTGTTAGCTGCTCCATGACAACATAAGAGTCTGAGCCTGTGAAGTTACTCATCTCCATAAACCTATCTGTAGCTCTCTGTTTAGATCTGTTGTATGGCAGAATTGTGCGTGGAAAATGTTTCATAAAAGATGCATATTCTTATTTGAAAAGGAACCTCTTAAAATTAAACAAAATTATCACCGTATGAAGAAATTAAGGACACACAAAGTTTTGATTTCAAGCTAGAGAAGCCATAGAATTTGTCATACAACTATACAGCCATGGGTGTTTCGCTCTGATCCTGAGGGCAACAAGTAACAAAGGTAGATGAAATACAATTATTTCTGAAAACTTTGGTTCCTATTAAATTTCATCTTTTCATTCTTATTGTTCAATAAATATGTTAAATATCATTATTTAAAGGAAGTAATATCAAGTTTGCGATTAAAAAAAATAACCCTGTAAGATATTGGGTTGAAATGTGGATATATTACATGACGCCTCATGTAATTTTACTTAAAATTTTTATTAAAAACTTGAAATTTAAGTGAATCCTGCACACGTTTCCCAATTCTTTAAAAAACCCCTATCGAATGACTTGTAAAATATTTTGATGGAAAGGTAAAGATGGACAGTCGCCTTCGTAGCCTGACTTCGGTCATACACTTGTTGGAACACACAGAAAACTCAGAGGGGGCTTATGATGGACATTTACTTCCCCCTTTCAGCTTTCTCTTGTTTATTTTCAACAGTGCGCTTGAAACTCCCCCAGAACCCACCCCCTTCCCTAAAAAAGGTACAAAACCTACTTTAAAAACTGTCCAAAATCTTCACAAATGCTTTCACAGCCTGGCCATTTGCAAACTCCATGGCCGTACAGAGTGTGAGAAGCCCCAGTCTCCTCGTGTGACGAGCTGTAGCAAAAGAACACGGCGTCAGAGTCATCTCAAAAAGCCATAATCGTTGCAGGCTGCTAGCGCCTGTCAGGTTACGATCAGTGACAAACAGGTCAAAACAGGTCAATTCAGCTCAGAGCAGTCAGAAAAATTTAATCGTTCTATTGAATAGTTCAACTGCCAAGGCTAGATGATGTTCCAATTAGAGGAGAAATAGAGCCAAAGATGACTGTTAATAAAGGATGAAAAACTAAGAGGACTGTATAATATCATATGCTAATCTTGCCATATGACCTTAATGTAACATTTACCTCTAAATAAAAAATATATATATTCACATGTGGTCAAGTGAAATAAACCTCTGTTTTTAAGAAGGTAATAGGACATCCACCATAAGATTTTTGAAATGCGCTTTTTAAAGAAGATATGGACCTTTAGGATCATTTAAATTGTTTAATATTTATGTTTGAGCCATATATATTTCCACTAGTTACTGCTGATTTTAAAAAATCTACTTTGGAACAGTATTCATTAGCTATACCCTTCTATAATTACCAAAGACTTTTGATAAGTGAGTATTATATCAGACGGAGAGAGCCTAGAAAAATCAACCAACTTCTGCAGTATATAACCATCAAATTATCTCAATTAAAACAATAGCATGAAAGCATTCAGAAGCATACCGTTTTTTAACGATGAAAACTAACAAGAAAAATTTTTCATGATACTCAAATGAAGACCAGAAACACCACCAAACTACAGCATTCTATTTTAAAGTGTACTGTAATTAAATATAGGTTTCTTAAAAAAAATTCTTTGTGAGAAAGAATTTGTTACAGCTAGGCAGACATTCATATTACATAAGAGAATACTATCAACCCACTACACTCCAATGTGAAGTTTAGAGCAAAATACCATAGGATCCTGAGTCACTCTGTTAAGAAATCCTACATTTATGCTTCATCCTTTAAAAATATAGTTTTTATGTTAAGCAATATTCTAGCTTACATATTTTACATAAACTGCTTTAAAGGACTTGATTAGATAGAGCTACATGCTTGAAACAGGGGCAGTAAATGGACAAGAGCACCTGGGTTCTCCTTTTATAAAGGCAGTTTTTACACAACTAAAATAAAACAAGAGGTTGAAAATTATCTAACATAACGTACTCAGTGTTGGTAACTGAAATCAAGTAATTTTTCCCTATGAATTTTGAGTCAAATTTACTCAGAGTTAGCATCATAAGTTTATTTTTTTTATGTAATTGCAACTTCCCTCATGCTCCAATAATAATAAAAAAAAAAGGTATACCAGATATTCTGTCTTCTGGTTTATTATGCCTGTAATTGTACCCTCATGTATATGGATTCTCTGATATCTATGGACATGTTCCTAAACATATATTAAGTACATGTTTTTAAACATTTACTAAGGGGGATATGTATGCATCTTTAGTTATTTGAAAGGGGTTCTTAAGTTTAAAAATGGTAAAATGTTCTCATTTCAGCAATCCGGCTCATCAAAACATATTAGCCATAAAAATATGTCGATACAGTAATTCCATATGCACTTATTAAAAAATAACTTTCTTCAGGCCAATTCCCCACCAAATCCATCAAATCCCTGGTATTTGAGCTACTTTCTGTAATGAAAATAATATATAAGGTAAATAACCTAAAGGTTTTTATTTAATGTGTTTTACACATTTTCCCCCTGTTAAGTACAGATCATAATCCTCAGTTTTATGAATGGTGGAAGGAGAGGTTGGTGACAGATAAATATAGAACAAATCTCATGAGATTTACCTGTCCCGCCTTGCACTTAGAACTGAAGACTGTCCATTCACTATGGAATGATGGGTTATTGGTGGTGACGCTTTGGAAGTGGTGGAGGAGGTAGTCGAGGAGGAATTGTTAGTAGTGAGGTCTAGCCCTCCATGTTTAATGCCATTGTCTTCCATACTGTGAACTCCAGTCACTTCTTTCCATAACTGCTGAATCTCAGCAGGACTTAAGCCAGCTACAAAACGAAAGAAAGCCCCACTAATATAACAAGGTAAAGTTCATATAATGAGCTTAGTGTTATTACTGGATTAATGCCAACAACAAAAGTGATGTTACCAGCATAATTAATATACAATAATAATTCACTTTACACCATCAGCACCATAGCCTTTCTCATGAATAATCAGTTATTTGTTAAAGACTACCATTTTGGGAATAGTACTGGGAATAATAGTATTGAAACTACTATCAAGGATTAATGGAAAAAACCAGCAAGTTCTACTTGAAAGTTAAATTATTTAACAGAAGCTTTTACTTATTGCTAGTGTTAAGTTTTTATCAGTAAGGAAATGAAAAAGAAATAGATTTTGAAATGAGATATATGAAAAGAAAAAAAGAAGTAAGGAGGGTAAACAAAAAAATTGTCAGGGAAAAAAAATGTCAGGGAAAAACAGTACACATTCACCTCAGAAAAAGAATACATTTGACAATTAACTTTGACAAAGTTACTTTGCCCTTTCTCAGACAGACAAAATAATTGAGTTTCATTTGGAGGTCCTAAATAAGCCAATGTTCTTACCTCCATGGATCAATTAAACAGATAATATGAAAACCTCATTTTATGGACGATAGAATAAATGAGTACCCATTTTAAACAATGCCCTGTTTCACATCATGGAAATTTACCAGATATATGAAGAATGAAAACAGAAAATCAAGGCATTTTAGCTTTTAACTCTAATTCCGAAATAAGGAATTGAGAGATTACTGTTTACTTATTATAAGTCAAATATATAACAGTACTTATATATGCCAAGTACAATGCCTTCACGGATTCTTTCCATACCTTATGCTCCTTAATCTTCACTAAATCCAATGAGTTCATAACTGTATTTCAATCAGTTCATGGATAACAAAGCAAAGTGAGGGAGAGGTTCAAAAATGTATCCAAGGTCACAAAGCTTCTATGTGGTAAAGCTTTGATTTAAATCCAGGCAGTTTTATTTGAATGCCTTTTTTCTTAAAATATTACATTAAAAATATGAAAACTATTGAATAAAGATATACAGGGGGGAAAGACAGTTGTAACTATGGTTGCTATCACTTATTGACCATCTGCTGTAGTCTGATGCTTTACATTCATAATCTCAATTAACTTCACTTGAAGCTAGGAATCATTCTACTTTACAGATGAGGGCATGGAGGTTTAAAAAGATGAAATATGTTATCAAATCACTATGCTCACAACTAGTGGACAGAATTCAAACTTAACGCACTGTTGCTCCAAAATCTAGGTTCTGCATATGTTACGTGCATCTGCAACGTCTAACACAAGGACGGAAGTACTAATCCAATAACCCCACTCCCACAACCCAGCACACATCTACATCAGATGCTACAGTGATGCCCATCAATCAAGAGGTGTGGGGGAAGGGAGCAGGATAGAACAGGCAGGGGAAACTAGGGGAAGATAACACAACATGATGTCAAGCAGAGTCAGCCTGCTCGCCCCTCCTCCTGCAACTAGGAAAACCATCAATCTAGACATAGTAGTAAGTAGCCCAAAGTGACAGAAGAATTCTCACTGCTCCAAACATAACTTCTGGTCAAATTATTCATCACAGTGGTAACCTTAAATTGCTATGCCTATCACAATTTCTTACAGATAGTTTTACTGAAAACTATCATTTTGGTGATTCTGGCTCCTGAAGATTTTAAAACAGCCTAAGACTGAAGAAAAGACTGGATAACTCAGGTTTCCAGTTATTTAAAACTATTTTTTTTTCTACATAAAAGAGGATGGCTTAATAAACTAAGGTATTACTCTGGTTATATGGGACATAATTTCTATATAAACATCATTAATTATTGCTTTAACCCAGGATTCTGAAACTTACCTGACTGTAACTTTTTGATTACCTGTCTGTATGAATTAGGTGTCCTAACAGCAAAACCCCATTAACCAATCCTTTTACATAACAGCTTTTACACATCTTCTGCATGCAAGCCCTCACCACCTCACTCTGCCTCTCTGCCCCACCATCCACTCTTGCCTGGTGTGCAGTTACCCTTTCCTGTCTTCCTGCTTTCCCCTTGCCTTGCTATAATTTACTTCTCGTCATATATCAGCCAAAATCTATCTCTTTAAATGTAAATTGGGCAATGGCATTTTCCAGACAAAGCCTCCAATGGCTTTCCAGAACACTTAGAAAAAAACACAAGAAAAGAAAGGGAACACATAACAACAAAAAACCCTACTATGGCCTGTGAGGTGCTGGCATTTATTATCTGGGTCTTGCCTGCCTCTCTGACCTCATCTATTGCTCACTCTGTACATTTCGCTCTGTTATACTTTCTTCTGCATCTTAAAGGCAGTAAATATTTGCTCCCTTTCCAGCTTTTGCTCTGGCTGTTCCCACAGCACAGGCGATTTTGGTTATAGATCTCCTCATGACTCCCTCACTTCACTCAGATGATTCAAGGCTCACCTCCTCTGAGAGGTGGTCTTAGACCATGCTTTCAACTACTGCCCCTCCCCACCTTGCCTTCTAACATTCTCTGTCACCTCACTCTGCTTTCTTTTTCCTAAGAGCATTGTCAGTCTCTGAAACTATAATATTTATCTGTTTTACTCGTTATCATCAGTCTCCCTCTTTTGCAATTTAAACTTAAAATGGTAAGAGTAGGGATTTCTTATTTTACTCATCTATCTCCAGTGCCTAGAAGAGTGCCTGGTATGTGTTCAATAAATAGTAGTTGATTTAGTTGATTATAACAGATTCATAGAGTTTTTGTAGGCATTTTGGTTTTCACATGGAAGTTCTGTGGCTCTTGCGGGGCATACTATTTATGAGTACTTGCTATCCTGTAAGGCCAATATCTAAAGAATTATAAACTAGTTGATTCTAAAGATAGAGTGGCTGATAAAATTTTATACCTTGGCTAAAGACTCTTAGATGTTTTTAGAGACTATATCAGTTAGAGATGTTATTAATAATTCAGTTTTTGAATTTTATTAATAATTTAGTTAACCTAAGTATCCACTTACCTTTTAAAAAGCAGACTTCTATTATACTATTCATTTGTATGGAAAATTAGTGGTATCAGCATGATATCACAATGATATGGCAACAAATACTAAGCACATAGATGTTTGATGAATAAATAACCTATTCGCTATCCAAATAATGATTCTTAATTAAACGAGGAAGGAAGTGGTTTTTAAATATTACAGATAAGGGGCAGAGAATAGATGATGTTAAAAAGAGACTCCTGTTAGTAGAAGTGGTTCCCCAAAGTGTCTGCATATTAGACTCACTTGGGGACATTTTAAAATTTCCAATGCCCTGACCACAGCCCAAACCAATTAAATCACAATTTCTGGAGGTAGGACACAGGTATCAGTCTGTTTCTGAAGCTCCACTGATGATTCCAACGTGCAGACAATTTTGGAGGAAAATTTTTAAAAGCAAACTGTCACATTGCGCATGAACAGAGTTTTCACACCTACAATTTACTTAGCTCTTTTCCATGGATACAAAACGATGAATATGAAACAACCAGCCAATCCGTTTTGTACAATTTTGAAAGTTTCATGAGTTTTGAAGCTTTGAGGTTTGAGAAAATTAACTTATTTTCAGGCAGTAATGTAACACATTCAATACTTCCTAAACTGTGTTCTATGGGACAGTAGTCTTCTGAACACTTCTAATCAGAGATCTAAGAGATCTCTGGTCTCTATCTTGGAGACTCATGATTAATGTTAACATATACATCAGTTCCATGATGTCTAGAAACAAAAGAAACCCTTGAGTCTCTTCTTTAACTCTTTGTTTTACAAATCCATTTGAGGATAAAAAGAAAAAAAAAACACAACAAACTCTTTTTATAATTGCATTAATTTATTTCAGTTTTAAATAACGGGTGTGGGCTTAGGATTCATCAGGTGCTCTCCAGCCCCTCCCATGAACTGCAGGCTGCCTGTTTATAAACTTAAGACTTTTTCTAAAATTAGCTTAGTTCAAAACTAAGCTTCTATTTATGCAGCCCCTTGGAACCCAACTCACTGCTCCAGTAGGTTCCTTTGTCTCTGTTTTGTTAGAAATTTACATGGTACTTCTGATATGCCAGCCACTTTTCTGCATGCTTCAGGTCTAATCTAATACCCCGAGCTACTATTATTCTCCCTATTTTAGAGATGAGGACACTGAGGAACAGGAAAGTTGAGTAACTAGCTCTAGAGCTAATTCACGGCAAAGCTCCTCACCTTTGTAGGTCATTGCTCACATAACCCTTTTCCAGGACTCCTTCCCCGGCCACCCTGTCTACAAGTTCGACCCCTACCGTTTCTAAGGTTTCTTTATTTTTTCCTATCCTGACTTAAAAAAAGAAAAAAAAAAAAAACATTCCCATAGCACTTAGCACTATACATTTTACTTAATTTGCAGTCTAAGTTCTGTGATGGCAGGAATTTTTGCCTGTCCTCTTGACTGCTTTGTCCCCAGTGCCTCTAGGAGTGCCTACAGTGAGTGAAAGCTCACTGTGTATTACTTGAAAGAGTTGTTCAATGACCAGAACAGTAGCAGTGCATAATCTGGGAATCAGTGGACTAGACCATCACAGAATAATAGTCAATTTAAAATCCCAAGTAAAGATTATTCAGTTTTCTTAGTAACTTATTTCAAGGATACATACATAACAATACTAGCACCAAAAAGTTGTATGATTATGCAATTTTAAAATTCCATGACCACAAAAAGATCAAGAAATGATGATGGATGATGGCTTGGACTGGCTCTTGTTCACTGCCAGTACTACAAATAAGCATCAAAAGGTTTGTTTTTCTAGGAGTTGAATGAATAAGTGGATGAATTCCTAATCAAATTGCATGTAATACCACAGGTAAAGCAATTAAATAATATTCCTTAATCCTAGATTCATAGTTTGTGGAGTATCTATTGGGTGAAAACCGCTGTGCTAAGAATTAATTAAAATTTGGTAATTCATATCTAGATTATACAGTCTTGGAGCACACAAGATTTAAAAATTCCAATATTTTACTTATTGGTAAAAATTACATTAGCAGCTTTTTCACACAAAAATAATGTCTTTTCATTTTTTATGTCTAGTAATTAATTTTTAATATTAAATAATTTTATACATTATGATGTAAAGTAAGTCTACTGTGATTTTTCTAAATTAACTTATTTAATAGTACTCTGCTTATTTTCTAGAGTTACTTATAAGTAAAAGCAATAAAAGCAAATTTGGTAGAAGTATTTGTATCATTCACATATTTTATTGAACCAATTTGATATTTAGTAATTTGAATTCTTGAACTATTATCATGTAATTTTCACTTTCATCTTAAATTTTACATTAAAAAAAGTAGTATATGCACATGGCCAAAATAACAGAATCATAGAGAAGGTTGTACATTGCCAAATCGAATTTCCCGAACCAGACCTGACTTCACGGTTCCTAGTTCTCTCCACAGGCAACCGTCATTCTGGCTTCTGGGCTATCCTTCAGAGACCTGTGTTCATTTATAATTTGCCAGACCTAACATATTATGGATTTATATTTGACTGGGGGCCTACTTTAACCTGTAGGTATAGTGCCCATCTTTAAAATGTATGTTTAATGAGAAGTGTACTGAATACATATTTTGCCCAAAAGCTGAATTATAAGGAGCAAAATAGCTATTTGGCTAAAACTGAGACCAAAGGCAAATATCACCACAAAGAAGGAACTTCTGGGATACCAGAATACAGGATATATATATATATATATATATATATATATATATATACACACACATATTTATATTTACATAATATTTATATTTACATTTATATATACAATCATACTATGATTTCACTATTAAAATTTTTAGAGGAGGCAGTTTTTAAGTTTGTGATTTATTTTACAAAACAGTAATTTCTCAGTTTTCCTCACCATGGAACTTTAATGGGTCAAAGTTGACATTCTGCTTTTGAGTCTTCCCTCAAGATACAAAGAGCTGACAAAAAGAACTTTAAAAAGACTTATGGCCTAAATGGAAATAAATTCATTTTAATGTATGCATGCTGGTATATGAAACAATTCTGTGACAATTAGAATTATGATATAATTTAATATATCATTACTTACATTTCCTCAAAAATTAACATGCCTAATATTTCTCTATGTATTTAACTTGTTGTGAGTTACTTTTTATACATAAAATTAATAGCATTCATAGTTAACTTTGCAAGGTTTTATTCCTGCAATCATAAATGTACATCTAAACTTCAGCTTACTGATGGAGCTTTAGCATGTAAAACCCCAAAGGAGAGTTTCCCCTCCAAGTTACAAATTAAAGACTGACTGGTATTTAAAAGGAAATACTAAGATGGTAACAATAATTCTGCACCACATGCCTTGTCCATATTGCGGTGCTGTTACCCTGATTAGATACAAAGGTGATCTATGCAAGCACATGATTACAGGTTAGGCAAAAAAATCAAGATGCCAGAAGTGATGCTGAAGTATGCATTTGGCTACTGATTTATTTATTTTAGAAAGACAGCGAGTGGAGGAGAGGGTGCGAGAGAGAGACAGAGAGACAGAGAGAGAGACAGAGAGAGAGAGAGAGAGAGAGAGAGAGAGAGAGAGAGAGAGAATCTTAAGAAGGCTCCATGTTGAGCATGCAGCCCAATGTGGGGCTTGATCCCCCACCCTGGAATCATGACCTGAGCCAAAAGGAGCAGGATAAAGAGTAGGATGCTCAACTGACTGAGCTTTGACTATTTAGATTTCCATAATCAGAGAATGAGTCAAAGCCAAATACCTGATTTTGACTGAATACTCATCCTAACGACAAACTTCAGCACATTCCTAACTCAGCATAAAGGACATTCTTATACTTTACTTAGAAAGATTTCACTTTATTATTCAACAGTTCTTTCATTCCAAACTCATCTAGTTCTAGAAGGTGTTAGTTCAAAATAGTGCTGGCTAGATATTCTAGCATTTTCTGTTTGGTCTTTCAGATTGGTAACAAAAGTGTTATATTTTAAATAGCTTTTATAAATTTAAAAACATGTAGAAAGTTGGAATGAAATAAAGTTTTTGCCACATATATTTTAGTCTCCACAGTCATAGTAAGTCTGTGAATATATTGTGTATTGGAATACACTGACTTCTATCTCATGTCAAAAACATGAGAAGTGCACGCACAATAATTTCCTATCTTCTAACCTGGAGACAATGGTACTGGGTCATGAAAATGTGTCACTAAATAATTACCAGCTGACATACAAACCGTACTATCTATGGAGTAAATAGCTTCATAATCAGTATTTTATTTGATATTGATTTACAGATCCATCCTTTTTTTATTTGACTTCTGTATACCTACAGTCACTCTATATATGATTTTTATTTATTTATTTTTAAATGTTTATTTATTTTTGAGAGAGAGAGAGAACAGGGGTGGAGCAGAGAGAGAGGGAGACAGTATCTGAAGCAGGCTCCAGCCTCCCAGCTGTCAGTGCAGAGCCCGATGTGGGGCTCGAACCCATGAACTGTGAGATCATGATCTGAGCCAAAGTCGGATGCTTAACCAACTGAGCCACCCAGGTGTCCCCATATATGCTTTTAGAGATGATAACTTAATTGCCTAATTTACATCAAAATCCAACATTATAGTAATATTCATGGTGACTTTAAATACTTAATATTTAAAATAATTCAAAGTGATATAATATATTATGTCATTTTGTAACATAGAGAAAAATGTTGATGCATCTCCCACTCCTATCAAAATTATTATAATTTTGTTACTTCTGTCTCATTCTCATACACTTATTTTATATATGGTTGAAGAAGTTGGAACTTTAAAAAGTGGCCTGAGGAAGCTGTGTTAAATCATGGGGGTAAATACTTCAAATATGGCATATTTTTAAAGATCATCATTGTGTATAAATAAATCCTACTTGGTGTTCCTGTGGTTATCATTCATGGCCAATCCATCAGTCAACCAAAAACATGGTGCAAAGTGAACTGGGAAACTGACAATGAAAATATTTAAAATATTTTTATCTGAAATAACCAAGGGTTAAGGCAGAAATAATTCAAGGCTTCCATTATCTAACAATGACTTATTTTCTTTCTCCCATTCAGTTTTGGGATTCCAGCACCACCCCATGAAGTTCTATTCCTCTGCTGTGGCTGGTTTATCTGACACATTCTGTCTGTGTTTGGCTGATGAGTCTCCGTAGTGGTACTTTTCACACTTAGTCATCGAAGCGGTGAAAAACACAATATGACTTGCATGTACTTTGTTTAAAATATAAATATTCTGCTCAAACCCAGATGTGCTTTCAGATTTATTTCAGTTTCCTCAATGTTCTCTATCTCGTGTGTGTAATCTCTCATATATTTAATGGAGAGTACAAATAGAAGAAGAGGAAAAAAATTCTATTTTAAAAAAGCTCAGAAATTAGAGTAAATTTTCATTTGAAAATCATTAAAATCGTTGTATCATAATAAATTTCTTTTTTCAGCAAGATATTTGTATGTTTGCCTTGGAAGAATGTAGTTTAACAAATATATCGCACATAGATTATATTTTACTTCTGTGGACTTCTGAGACTGAGTGTGAGCAAGGGAGGGATAGAGAGAGAGGAGACACAGAATCTGAAGCAGGCTCCAGGCTCGGAGCTGTCAGCAGAGAGCCCGACGCAGGGCCCTAACTCACAGCCCATGACCCGAGCTGAAGTCGGACGCTTAACTGACTGAGCCACCCAGGTGCCCCTCTGTGAGCATCTATTTTAAACTTTCTTGAAATGTTTATTTCAATGGTTTTACTCAAAATCATGGTAGACCTCGCTTCTCTCTATTGAGGAGAATCTTATATCATTAGATCTTAAACACAGATTTTATGTAAATTTTACTGAAAAAAAAAAAAAACAATGGTATAAATTTATTGCTTCGGTTTTAGTGTAGTTTCTACCAAAGAAATCCATGTTTATATTGAATTAATTTGTACATACCTTTCTTTTTTTTTTAAACCTTATTTCTTCATTGGTCCTCAAGTTATATTTATTTTTTCAAAGAACATAGTTAGTGAATAGAACATTCATTGCTATGGTGACACCATGGTTTATTTCAATTCTCTTTGGAATGGTCTAGAAAAGTGGGTTTATGGCCTTGTTTTTCTTCCACTATTTAATCCTTATCTTTTTTGATTTCCTAGGAGTGATTCAATCAGGTGAATCAGAAGATCTGAAATCAAGGGAAAGAGGGAATTCTAGGGAAAACATGCCATTGTGATAGTAATTTGATAAAAAAAAGTGAAAAACACTTACTGTAATGTTTTATTTTATTTTACCTTATTTTATTTTACTTTTAAAGTTTATTTATTTTGACAGGGAGAAAGATTGAGAGATAGATAGAGAGAGAGAGAGAGAGAGAGAGAGACGGAATGAGAGGGGGGGAAGGGCATAGAGGGGGTGGGAGAGAGAATCCCAAGTAGACTCCAGTGCAGAGCCTGATGTGGGGCTCAAACTCACGAACTATGATCATGACCTGAGTCAAAATCAAGAGTTGGACGTTCAACAGACTGAGCCACCCAGGTGCCCCTGCAATATTTTAAGTTTCATGTGCCAGAAACAAGATTGTGTGTGTTTTAAAGATATTTTTTTATTTGCCTAATTTTATTTTTTTCTATTTAATTGTTCTTGATTTTATTCAGAATATCCTATTGAGTCAGAAAGATGAACATAAAATACTGCAATGTGAGCCCCTTTGTAACAAACATAATTAGTCCATTTGGATTAAAGTTTGTTCTAACAAAATCCAAATGCAAATTAGAATATGCTTTTATGAAGTTTAATGATACATGACTTTTGCCTATACCAATAATTTTAGCACACAAGGAGTCATTTTGTTTACTATCATTGTTTTAAACTAAGAATGCTTTCCGTTTCCCAAAAGTTGAGTCAAATGATGAATATATACAATTGTATGATTTATAGTGTTGTATTATGGTACTATCTTATTGTATTATCAAAGTACATGCAAAGTTTTCTTATCCGAAAAATAAGGGGTGCCTGAGTGGCTCAGTTGGTTGAGCATCTGACTTTGGCTCAGGTCATGATCTGGCATTCATGGGTTTGAGCCCTACAGAGCCTTATGTAGGCTCGGAGCCTGGAGCCTGCTTTGGATTCTGTGTCTCCATCTCTCTCTGCCCCTCCCCTGCCTGTGCTCTGTCTCTCTCTGTTTCTAAATAAAATAAAATAAAATAAAATAAAATAAAATAAAATAAAATAAAATAAAATAAAACAAAATAAAATAAAATAAAATAAAATGGAAGAAAAATGAATAAGAATACAATTGGCAGCTTTTTGAAGGTGTAATTTACAATATATGCACAGGCAATATTATTTTAGAGAAAATAAGGTCAATATGCTCCCACGATTTAGATGGGATTCTACAAAGCATAGCTTGGAATGGAATATTCTCTATAGGAATACATAAAGGCTCCTTTTTATACTTAAGAGTGCTAGCATGAAGATTAGGAACTTTTAGGAACTTCTATATTTTTATTGATTTATTTTTATTTTAGAGAGAGAAGAGTACGCAGGGAGGGGAAAGGGAGAGAGGGAAAGAGAGAATCCCAAGCAGGCTCCACACTTAGCATGTAGCTCAACACAGGGCTTGATCCCACAACTCTGGGAACATGACCTGAGCCAAAATCAACAGCCTGGTCTTCAACTTGCTGAGCCAGACAGGCACCCCCTATCTGTTTTTTTTTTTTTTTTAATCAGTTTTCTACCCAAACTCCTATCAGCTCACCTTTGTTAAATGGAATGTTGTTAGCCTTCCCACTGATCCAATTCCCTGCAGGTAGGTCTTCAGTGTACATTCGATAGTGCCTAAACTGTGTTGCCCTTATAAATTATTTTCTGCTCTAAGACTAATAAGGACGCACTTAATATCTAACAAAACACTTGGAAGCAGTTTTACTACACACCTGAACTCAGTGTGTAGTAAAATCTCTGAGCCTCAAGAAAACGGGCCACGCAGCCATGTTAACGATCATGTTTTAACAATAAACCTGAAGGTCATAAAAACAAAATTTCTCGAGGTATAAGGCAGACAGGGCATGAAATGGTAGAAAGTGCCACACGAGGAGTGAAGTGTGCACACTTTGTGTGTACCTTGAGGCAGCGACTGGACAGGAAGTGCCGCCTGGCCAGGTGGGATGGAGATGAGGCCCTGACGCTGAAGGCTGAGCAGGTGCTGCTGCTGCTGGAGTTGTTGCATCTGGAGAAGCTGCTGCTGGAAGACAAGCTGCTGGGCTGCCAACTGCTGCTGCTGCTGCTGCTGCTGGTGCAGAAAAGCCGGCCCCGTAAACAGCAGGGAACACATGGTCTGCACACAGCTCTCATACAGAGAAATGCACACGCTCCTTTCACTGCCCCGGTGAGTTTCTGAATGGGCATCCCATGGTCAACGTTCGAAAGCAGAATGTGAGCAAGTTCTAGATTTTCGGTTGCCTTTCTTTCAAATATTACACAGCAGCAGAGAACCAAGGAACTTGCATGAAAGAGTATGGAACGAGCTTTAGAAAAAGTATGCTACAACAAAGTGTCAGACTTTTAAAAAAAAAATTGGCTTATTGCAGATGATGATAATAAGTTTATCTATACTAAAAAAATAACACTTTATAGTGACAGTCAACTTCAACAACACTCTTCTCTTTTTTTTTTTTTTTTTTTTTTTTCCAATTGAGTAAGTTTGATCTGCAGAGGCCCATGAATGTGGTCTCTGGTGATCTATTAGTAAACTGGATGTAGCCTTCATAGGACAGGCCTGTTAGCTTTCTCTCTTCCTCTCTTCTCTTGTTGGAATACATTAAAGGCAGAATTATGTGCAGGGCAAAAAAACAAGTGCCCTTATTATAAGGAAAAGTATAACTTCCAATTTTGTGAGGCATTACAAGACAAACCAGAGTTCTCTGGACTCGGGAGGGTATGACGAGGCAGTCACAACTGCAGAGACAGACAAGCTGCTGGGGAAGACCTTTCCTTTTTAGTTTGGGGAAAAGAGAAACTTCTGATGCGCTCACTGGAAAACAGACTGCATAATGGAGCAAGTCATGTGGATTGCCCAGAGCCTCCGGAGAAATAAGGGAGCAATTTCTATTCTGTAGTTGATGGCTGTCTGAAATTCTATTCACAAATCCAAACAGAAACAAAGCCTCAGGAGGTCAAAACTGTTTCCTGTACGTTTGCATAATGGGCAGCTTGAAGACAACGGCTCTGATACCTGCTGATCAATTTAACTACTTCAACATGTTTTGTTTGTATTATGTTTATATTTGATGCAGTTTGCTGACAAGTGCAAGCTCGGCCTGAGAAGCCAGCTTGTCAGTTTGATTTATGAGCATATCAAACTGTAACTTTCTACTCGCCACTCCAAACCTACAGTAGCAGTTCATTAATCAGGGGCCCGTGACTTTGAAATCTGTGTTCCACCGGTTTTTCCCCTAGCCCCCCACCCCACCGCGCAACCACGGGCTACATTTGCATGCATGTTCTCTGAGCTGCACCACTGAGAAAAATAAGGTTCCCTCACCAACTTAGATTCTCGGTGAATACAAGATAATCAGTACTTTGTCCACCACAGAGCTTGCTCTTTGTACACTGTGATTCATTAGTGAACATTAGACGACAGACAGCAGCATTGGATTGTAACTCTCAAGTCCCATGCTACAAAAAAGGAGAGCAGGAGAGTTCTACTGTCACTGTTATTAAGCTGGGTAAAAATGTATCATAATGCATCTTTGACAGGAGAGCCTTGCGCTAGGAAGATCTCAGGCCGCCCTGGCCTCGCGGCACCCAGTCCCCACGTGGCACCGCTGCACCCTGCCGGTGAGCCCGACGGCAGGTGGCTCCTACCTCTTTCGCCTGCTTGCCAGGATGCGGCGGCGGCGGGGGCGGCTGCTGCTGCTGCTGCTGTTGCTGCTGCTGCTGCTGCTGCTGTTGCTGCTGCTGCTGCTGCTGCTGCTGCTGTTGCTGCTGCTGCAAAAGCTGAAGATGTAACTGCTCTTGCTGTTTCTTGTAAAACTCTTGTAGTTGTTGCTGAATAAACCATTTTGACTTTAATAAATAAAGGCAAAAGTTTCATGTATTATAAATCTCCTAAACTCTTCTAGACTGGCATATGGTAGAGTATCCATTAAGGTTCACCTCCCAAGAACAACAAAAAATATGCAGTGGATGCAAGGAGACACATCTACATACATTTGTTTTTTCCAAGGCGGCTCTGAAATTTTCCAATCCAGAATCCAAAAAAATCCTAAACAGGAGGGCATAGGAAACCTGTATTCTAATGGGCCAGAACCAAATGAATACCCTAACTGATTACATCGGAAGTCCCAATGGGATATTCAAATAGGTTATATACTCTACCATTTATAAGAACCAAATATATGGCTACATAGAATCAGGTTGTTCAATTCTTATCGGGGAAAATATTTTAATCCATCAGACGTACAGAAGAATGTTAGAAGTAGAAGCAACTGGCCTGTGGCCATCAGCCATAGAAGACAGCAAAGCGATTAAATCAGTAAGAATCTGGGTAAAGCACATTATCTTCTCTAGGTTAAGTAAGTCTACAACATAAAGTCCACTTTATACACACTCGAGGCCCAATAAGGTTCGTATTGGAAATGCTAGTCTTGTCACTAAAAAAAAGATAACTTTCATGGGTTAGTAACTTGGCTGCTTAACTTTGTTTTTATAAGTAGATATTCTCTATGCCTAAACACCAAGTATATTTTGGGAAGGAAAACGTAGGATGTTACCTTCCCTATCGCAACCAAATGGCCAGTTTAAATCTCATACTTCCACGAACATAAAGGAGTGCTGAAGTGTTAAGGAGTTTTCAAAGCAAGAATTAACTAGAAGTCCCTTTGCACTCTTACTGGCAAGTGTACAAATCAAATGCTCCTAAGCATATGAATACTAAACTATTAATTTATTCCATGTTGAAGTTACGCCTCTCTCTGCTCTTACTGTAGACTTTGATGAATTTAAAAAGACCGAGGGATCTAAATTTTTTGATGTAGTTCTGCAGTCACAATGCGGCATGTATGTTCTTGCATGCTGATCAGCCGTCCCTTCAAGCGGAGAGTGACCGGCAAACATGCCCACGGCACTGTCGTCAGAGGCGCACACGTGCGCCATATGCCAGGACACCAAAGCAGGTAACCCACATTACCTGCTGCAGCATGACCGCCTGCTGCTGCTGGAGGAGGGCTTGGAGCTGCTGAGGAGACAAGACTTGCTGCTGAAGAATCTGCTGCATTTGCTGAGGGGTGATCACCTGGGGAGTCATCATGGCCACCGACACAGGCACCTGGGCAGGGACAGAAAGAGAAGGGGTGGTCATAACCAAACGTCTGCTCACTGACTTCACAGCTATAGGTCACCTCTAGTAAATCCTTTAGAAATGATGGCTCACTGTTTTGATATGATATCTGCATATTACTTAACTCTTTGAAAATACTATTAAAGTACCACAGCATGTAGACACTGGCCTCCCAGAGACATCAGATTTCATCAGATGCTATCTTTACATTCCTTACTTACCTCACATGTATTACGCTAAGATGTTGGAGCTTTGACTAGCATCGTGAAAAACAAACAATTAAATGTCAGGGTTCTCAATACTTCCTAATCGATCATCGCACCGATGTCATAGTGTTATCAACGTAAAGCCTTTGGCAATGGTTTCAAGGTAGGATTATGATAAATAATAAAGATTAAACAATTTGAAAAGTATGCATATACATATCTGTTCTCAAAGCTAGTAAAAAGAATGTATGTAGAATGCACTTACGCATAAAACATAATCACCATCTTCAAAATTTTATGGATATATGTATATCAAATATATAAATATTAGAAAAATACATATAGTAATATGTATTACTTCATGAGTACATGTCTCAACTCATATAGGATGTATATACACATGTGTTTCCACAAAATAGCAACCCAGACAGGTCCTCTCAAAGAAAAAATCATAAGCCAAGTATTCTTCTCTAAATATTTTCTTATTTCAAGCTAGCTAAACTTATACTAGGGGGTCTGGAAGTCACCTTATTCAAAGGTGATTCATTAAAATTAAAAAAAAAAGTATTTTTGCTTAAAATTGTCTTTCTTTTCAAGGTTCTGAGAATTATGGAGTCAAAAGGAAAACCAAATAAGGAGGAAGAGAAAGAAACGGGAGAAAGTGGGGGAGGGGGCAAGGAAGATACAGAGTGAGAAAGAGCTAGGGAGGAAGTTCTAAGGAAAGAGAATGGCAGGAGGGATGAATGGGACAAAACCTTGTATGAAAGCCTGTGGTAGATGGTCAGCCCGGCCACAGTCATGCTGTCGGGGGGCGTTGCTTGTATTAACCAGCATGGAATCAAACAACTTGTCAACCTGCCCAGTTTGCAACCTTTGAAAAGGCAATCACTTTCTTTCCTAGAAAGAACAATCTACTTTTACTGTAAATAAAACCATGTATTTACATAAATACTGCTTTAGAACAAATTCATGGGACAACAATGTGTCTTTGAAAACAGAAAAAGATTAATAGACTATTTTAAACAGTCATTTTAACATAGTTCAAACTTTTCTGGCACTTCATGTTATAAGGAAAGGAGAAATCAATAATGAAAAAAAGTGAGGAGAGAAAAAATAAAAGAAACCTGGGGTGGATAAAGTACCCACCCCCCACACAAACACTTCATACTTAATACTAAGAAATAACTTTGTCTTGTCTATCCCGTGCTGATATCTCAAAACATGGATTGATTAGATCTAGTTTTATGACAAAAAAGAAGCACATTATGATGGGAAAAAACTCAGTGATTATCTGAGTATTTCTGGATTATTTTAGAACATACTGACATGTTATAGGTTACTACATTTGAATGCATCATAATAAAAGGCATTCTGAAATGTGTGCTATAAAATTAATTGACCCAATGGGTTGCCCAAGTGTTTAGTTTTTAAAACCTGAGTGGCCAGTTTACTTAACTGTTTATTTCTCAATAAACAAATAGAATGGTTAGGTAAGTAGTTTTAAAAAAACCTACCACAAAGATGACTTTTCTTCCACCAATTATTTATCTCCTACTATCTCTAAATAACAAGGAATCAAACCAAAATTAAGTCAGGGTAAGACAGAAATGTTAAGCTTTAAAAAGGCTGCCAATCCAGATAGACAAAAAGACAGACAGATACTACACATATATAGACAGATACCACATATATGTAGATAGATATTATGTATATATAGATGGACAAATACATACATATAGTTATACATACACATAGATATATACCTTATATAAATTCAATCATGTGATAAAAACTTGCCACACTTCTCTCATCGAAGCCCTGTATCACGTTTTAGCATATAGAGAGCTTTCACTTAATTATCTCTACATCTGGGGCCCCTGGGTGGCTCAGTCAGTTGAATGACCTACTCTTGATTTCAGCTCAGGTTGTGATCTCACGATTCATGGGAATCAAGCCCTACATCAGTCTCCACACTGACAGCACGGATGCTACTTGGGATTCTCTCTCTCCTCTCTTCCTGTCTCTCTCTCTCTCTCAAAAAAAAAATAAACTTAAAAATTATCTCTATATCTATAATGAAAAGTACTTCATATGTGACTGATATCAAATGCACTTTTTGGGAAAAGTTTTATGAATGGAGGACTGTCATAATATACTGCAAGTTAGAGTTAGATTTCAGCTTATACAAACTGTAGGACTCTTTAAAACACACACACACACACACACACACAAACTTTGGAGTACCTGGGTGGTTCAGTTGGTTAAGCATCTGACTCTTATTCTTGGCTCAGGTCATGATCTCACAGTTCGTGGGTTTGAGCCCCCCTCAGGCTCCATGCTGACAGTGCAGAGCCTGCTTGGGATTCTCCCTGCCTCTCTCTCTGCCACTCCCCTGCTCATTCTCTATCTTTCTCTCTTAAAATAAATAAATAAACATTAAAAAAATTAAAGAACACAAACTTTATTAAAAGTAAATAAATGTATGATATAACATGTACAGAAAATTATCCGACTCTATAGCTTGTTGCAACAGTGACTCCTGGTGTACGGGCAAATTTAAGTAAGTATTCTACCTTTGTATTTTATTGTATTTTTATTTATTTAATTTTTTTCTCAATGTTTATTTAATTTTGAGAGACAGAGAGAGACAGAATATGAATGGGGAAGGGGCAGACAGAGAGAGAGCCACAGAATCCAAAGCAGGCTCCAGGCTGTGAGCTGTCAGCACAGAGCCCGATGAGGGGCTCAAACTCACAGACTGAGATCATGACCTGAGCTGAAGTCAGAGGCTTAACCGACTGAGCCACCCAGGTGCCACACAGACTGTATATATATGACAATATACAGGCATAAAGATAGGTAGAAAGACAAGCCAACTAACACATCATGAATT
>NC_138340.1:132664409-132844409 GCF_046562875.1 Panthera onca | reverse complement strand
TCCCAGAAAGATTCTGTAATCATATCCAAAAGATGTTGCTAATCAAAATAAATTAGCATCTCTAAAATGTGTGACCAAAGCAAATTCTTCTATTGGTGTATCTCCTAGAACAGTTGTTCTATTAGCTATGGAAATAGTGTAAGGGCTTCACACACAAAGCCAGACACCCACACTTTCAGCTTAACGTGCAAAAGAGACAACTGTTTGGAATGCAATTAACAAACAATATGAGCTATCGAAGCAAAACCTCCAAAAGATGTATCAAAAAACAGACTGAAAAGTTAAAAGAAAAGCTCATGTTTTATACTCATAATTTCGAATTGTAGGTGGGAGAGTTATGCCGAGAATTCACCTTCAAAACAATCTTGCTCCTTGGTTAATACAGCACAGCCCTATTTCTCTCCTATCTAAAACATTTCCTTCTAACTTTTATTTAAGACATACGAGAGCACAAGGTAGATATCAAATCTGATTATTATGAAATACAATTTTTTTATGAAAGCAAAGGAATTTCACCCATGAATAGCTTAAACCTGACATACTCTATAGCATTTAGGTTAGATTATAAAACTACCCTGAGTTCTATTTATATCTTATACCTCTATTTAATTTTACATTTCGAGATATCATACTGTTGTAAATTATGTTGGACAGAGTACTATTTTTTTCCATAGTTGCACCTATTTTGTTTAATAACTGACTTTCCCTAAGATTATAAAGCTGTGTTTAAGATATAGTTTTGCTCATCTTGTCTCAATAGACTTCCACGATTACTTTTTACCAACTAGTCTCGTTGAAAGGTTTCTAGCATTATAGGTAATGTAAAGTCCATTAGGTCAGGCTCTTCATAGCATGACATGCAGTAAATTACAAGTGCTTCAAGCAGCTCAGTGAATTACAGTTCATCACTTTGAAAGGTTTCCCACTACAAGACCACAGATATCAGATCTGGCAGTTAGGATCCAATTAACACTTTGGTCAGAATAATCAGATTGCATGTGTAAGACTTGTATAATTCGTTTATTGCTTCCATGCATCTTCTGTCTGTAGGTAAATTTGTTGCTGTTATTTCAAAGCTTGGAATCAGTATTTCACTTGCCTTTAGGTTATATTTCAAGTTATTTTGCAGTGCAGTGATGAACTCTCCTTGTTTCAGCAATTTAGATCACTTGTACTGTAGATATTACAGCTTGAGAAATGGTTTGTTTCTGGTAGTTTTGTTTTGTGCTCTTACCATGTCATTATATGTCTAGAAAAAAATTGCTAGCAATTTTTACTAAGCACGTTTTATTTAGTGTATCAGAGACCGTTTTCTCCAACGTGATCACTGTGAATCTTGCATAACAACCCTATACACCATAAATGACATATGCAATGACATTTACATGTGTACTGTCATGCAAAACTATTTCCTGCTACACTGAATATAATACTATGACTGAATGAAAAACATTCTGATTTGGTGATATCATTTTTCTAGCCATGGTCAGTTATTTAGAAGAGGTCCTTTAGGGAAAGACTAATAAGGAGAGAATATTATTCTCATATTTGGTACTTTTGGCCAGTACTTTGATAGCTAGTTTAGTCACACTTTCAAACATTATAGCTAAGTGGATAGAAATCTGGAAAGAATAATTTCACCCAGAGGATGATACAATTTCTTAAAAAAAAATTGGATATACAAATTCCACTACTGCAATTTTTAAACCACAATGGCTTAATAAATTTTCATAAATAAAAAAAAGCCTAATAACATTTCTTGAAATAGCATCATATTCAATTCTCAGTGAAGCTTATTTGTTATAAATTACTGTTTCCTTATTCTCTTTTATATTATACCTAATGCAGATTTAAGTTCCTAGATTCAGAACACACGTTTCAAATCCAATATAAACTGTTGCAGTGCCATGAAAACACAGTTAAAGACACTGTACTTTTAGAAGATGTATTAAAAATCATTACTCTTTATCGATGAGATCTAAGTGATAATACTGGACCTACTGATTGAAGATATGCCCCTCGTTTGGTTTTTCACAGATAGTTCTTTAACGATTAGTGAACATAATACAAGCAGTCTTTGCAGTTTCTTTTGACAGGTGGCCCTTTCTTTTTTCATACCATTATACCACACCAGAGGGCAATCAGATCATGAAAATACAAATATGTCTTCTCATGAATGACGATGAAAACAATACTAATGAAGATGGAAATAACAACAAAAAGCCTGGTTGCAGTGTCAGACTTTGGACCCAGAAAAATTCAAGTTGAATAGTGGGCCTCTCATGTGTTTGCTTTGTCCTTTTGGTCAAGCTATCTAATGTCTCTGAGACACTATCCTCTGTCAGTAAAGTATAGGTAAGAACATCCATTTCACTGGGTTATTCTGAGGATTCATTGCGATAATACATGTACATATATAACACACAGTAACCACTCAAATGGCCTTCTTTCCCTTCTTCCCTCTTTACCCAGATCAACTCTTTCTGAGACTTAATAATACATAATAGTTTGCCTCAGTTTATTACAAGTGGAATGCTAAGAGAGGCTGTCTCACCTGTATTCTCTACTCAGACTTAATATCTAAAACCATTAAAAAGTTGGGATCTCACAATCTACACTGAATTCTGAAGGGTTTACATTAGAAAGGAAAAAGAAAAAAAAAAGTGGTACACAGAATCTGTTAACAGTGTTCCATGCACACATTTATGCATTTTACTATTTATTTAAAAACATTATTCCGATACAAAGTATATGCCAAATAAAAGGTTTTGGTTTTGTTTCTTGTGCAGTAGGAAAGCTTCGTCTGAGCAAGCGTGTCTCTAACCCCAACCGGGCCTCACAGTCCCCTAGGCCCAATAGGGCTACGATGCAACTGGTTTTACTGGTACCCATTGTTTGGTTTCTACATGTTTCAGTTTTAACTCCAGTTCACAAGATTTTTTGTGTCTTAGTTTCCATTCTTTGTTTCTTGCTTTGTCTGTACTAGTAATCCGGGCTTTGTTTTGTTTTATTTTAGTATCTAAGCTTTATCTTTGTCCAACTCTGGCTCTAGGTTCTTAGCAGTTTCAACTTGCTAGGTAACTTCTTGAAGAACAAACCCTCCCATAGTTATTCCAACCAAAGTTTGCTAACTTCTGGTGGTGGAGGGGAAGATAAATAACTGCATAGTTAGAGTTCAGTCCTGCAAGGGTTATGCCAGATGGATGCAAGGGAGAAACAGGATGGATATTAGCATGGCATAATGAGAAAGGGCTTTCAAAGAGGAGGCAATGCTTAAATTGAGTTGTAATGAATGAACAGGAATTAAGAATGTGAAAGGCTTCTCCAGGCAGAAGTGAGGCATTAGTAAAAGCAAGATTTTTTGGGGCAATGTCAACTCATTCCTTGTGACTGGGGTCTGAGTATGGGGTACATATAGCACAGGGGGGTAAGAGCCAGGCTGTGAGAGGTCCATGGCTACTAGATTCAGAAGTTAAACATTTCTTCTCTAACAACTGCCTGAGTAAAGGGTAAAGAAACGTGGCCATCCTGCAGGATTGAAGAAAAATGATATGAACAGATTTAAATTTTAGCAATATCCATGGCAACAACGTTAGTTAGGAGGTTGTTACAGACAGTTTAGACTACTTGAGTAGAATGGAGAGGAAGAGAAGTTGCGAGGTGTTAAGGAATTTGAACCTACAGGATTTTTTTTTAAGTTTTTAATTCCAGTTAGTTAACATACAGTGTAATATTACATTCTGGTTTATAAGTGATCCCATACTTCCAAACAACACCCGGTGCTCATCAAAAGTGCAGTCCTCAGTCCCCATCACCGATTTCATCCATACCCCCACCCACCTTCCTAGCCCTAAAGTTATGCCTCTGGCGAGGTCTCTGAACTGCATGATCACAGGCATACACCCTCATACTGTCCCTAACTCTAACCTTTATTCTGGCCCTAAACCGAACCCTAATCCTACATGTGGTATTATTATATACATATATATATATATATATATATATATATATATATATATATATAATACATATGTGTGTGTGTGTGTGTGTGTGTGTATGTGTGTGTGTGTGTGTATATATATATAATATTATATGGTTGATAATAATATTATATAATAACAATATTATATATAATATATGTATGTGTGTATATAATGTTATTATAATTATTAATTATATTATTGATATTATTATTAAGAATTATTAACAATTATGATAATATACATACATATATAATATATAATATATATTATATATGTCATATATATAATATGGAATATTACTGAGCCATAAAGAAGAATGAAATCTTGCCATTTGCAACAACATGGGTGAAGCTACAGAATATTATGCTCAGAGAAATAAGTCAGAGAAAGACAAATATCATATGAACATACAGGATTTGATTGATTATATGTAGAAACTGTGAAAGAAGAGAAGTCATTTAGATGACTCAAGGGAATCTGAGCAGAGGATGGCCTTATTTATTAAGGTAAAGAACACAGGAAGATTAGTTTTGAGTGGAAAAGTGATGAATTAAATGTTGAGCATGGTGAATTTAAGGAACCTGTGATATCTCTTGGTAGAAATTTCCACTAGGATGCTCTTTATGTGGTTTTTGAACCAGACAGTAATGGTCTCAGGTTTAGATTTGGGAGCCATTAGCAAGTCAATGGTAGTTGAAGTAATAGTGTAGGTGAAGTTACCCATAAACCTGGTGAGGTTTGTAGAATGAGAAGAGCAGTGGGCTGAGGACAGAATTCTGAGAGTTGATTTCCTAAGCAAATATTTATTGAATACACATAAATGTTAAAGTCACTGCTAGATGTTGAGGACATAATGGTGAACCAGTGAAATTGATATCCTCTTTACTTCCTCCCTTTCTCTTTCCTTTCTTCTTTCTTCTCTCCTTTTCTTCCTCTTGTCCTTCCATCAATAAATGTTTATTAGTCACCTACATAATGCCAGATACATCTACTAAGTTCTAGTGGTACTACAGAAACAAGACATAAAAGGTCTTCATTCTTACAAAGTTTATATTCTAATGGAGAAGGCATAAATTAGATCATTAAACTGGTGAAATAAATAAAATAATTATAAACGTTGATATATTCTAGTAGGAAATAAATAAGGTGTCAGACACAGAATATTAAGGAAGATTATCTTAGATAGTATGGTTAAGGAAGGTCTTTCTGAGAGGTAGCATCTAAGCTGAGACCTGAAGAATGAAAAGGGGCCATGAATTGATAGGATCAAAGAGGGCTCATACTAAAGTAGAAAAAGCTCATACAAACTTGACCTTGACTTGATCTTGACCTGGAACAAGGGAATGAGGTGGAGATGAGGTAAAAGAACTTAGCGGGGGCCCAATAGAGCCCTTGTTTACATCCTCATAGAGGAAATAGGCAGAGAATCATTAATTATGCAACTAAATGGTAATGATAGAAAGTGATCTAAAAGGGAACAAACATCAGAGGAGCACTGCCATTTGAAGGCAAAGAGAAATCAGTGCCTGGGAAGGATACTGAAAAGGACCAGCTTGAGAAGTCTGGTTGGAAACCAGGAGAATGGTACCATAAAATCTGAGAAAAGAGTGTCTGAAGAAAGTGATCATGATAAATAAAATCAGATGAAGTAAAAAGATTAACATAATGATAAGATAATGCTCTGTGTCTTGGTCAATTTGGACCAAGACTAAATGGGCTAAAATAACCTCATGGTGGTGGTGGGTGGGTGGGAGGTTGGTCAGAAGTCAGATTGTGGAAACAAGAAGGATAAATAGGTAGCAATAGATTTGAGATAGACCATTCTTTTAATTACATAGGTTATGATGAGACTGAGTGGTAGAATTGCCAAACTAAAAGAGTAAGTGGATTGTATGGAGGCTTACTTGTTTAAGAGAGAAGATCTGGGGCATGTTTATGTACTGAGTAAATAAATTAGTTGTAAGAGAAGTGTTTTGGGAAAGTGAGTAAAAGGCAGAGCAAAGTCCTTTGGCAGATAAGAAGGAGATGATGCCCAAAGCAACAAGTGGTCCATCAACAAAATGAAAAGCCAACCTATGGAATAGGAGAAAATATTTGTGAACAACATATCCGGTAAGGGGTTAACATCTTAAATATACAAGGAACTTATATGATACAATAGCAAAAAAAAAAAAAAAAAAAAAAAAAAAAAATCAATTAAAAACTGGGCTAAAGGTCAGAACAGATACTTTTCCAAAGTAGATATATAAGTGTATTAATGGCCAACAAGTGCATGAAAAGATGTTCAACATCACTAATCATCAGGGAAATGCAAATCCAAACCACAGTAAGAGATCACCTCACACCTGTTAGGATGTTATAATAAAAAAGATAAGAGATAACAAATGCTGGTGAGGATGTGGAGATAAGGGAACCCTCATACACTGTTGGCGGGAATGTAAACTGGTACAGCCAGTAAGGAAAAGAGCATGGAGGTACTTCAAGAAATTAAAAATAGGATACCATTTGATCCAGAAATTCCATTTCCAGGTTTGGATCTGAAGGAAATGTAATCAGTATTTCAAAGACATATTTGCACCCCCACATTCACTGCAGCATTACTCACAATAGCCAAGATATGGAAGCCACCTAAGTGTCTTGTCTAAAGACAAATGGATAAAGAAAATGTAGTATATGCATACAATGGTACATTATTTAGCCATAAAAAAGAAGAAATCCTATCATCTGGGCCACCATGGATAAAACTAGAGGCATTATGCTAAATGAAATAAGCCAGAGAGAGAAAAACAAATACTATATGTTATCATGTATGTGTGGAAAGTAAAAACAAAACAAAAAACAACAACAACAACAACAACAACAACAAAACGTCAAATTCATAGAAACAGAGAAGAGAAAAGTAGTTGTCAGGGGCTGGTTGGTAAAACGGTGCAAACTTTCAGTTTTATGATGAATAAGGTCTGAGGATCTAATATACAACATGTTGATAACATTGTGTTGTGTATAATCAAAATTTGTTAAGAGAATAGAATGGAAGTGTCTTCACACACACAAAAAGGCAACTATGTGAAGTAATGGGTGTGTTAATTAATTTGACAGGAGTCATCTTCTCACAATGTGTATGTATATCAAATATCAAATCATCATTTTGTACACTTTAAATATCTTACAATTTCATTTGTCAATTTTACTTTAAAGCTGGGGAAGAAAAGCAGCAGGATGATAAACTATTCCTCCACATTATTACTTTAGTTTATTATTGATGATGATGATCATGTCTTCTGAGGCAATGCTTTGTGTCTATATAAAAATGCTTGCTACCTCACAGCTTACATTAGGATAAATTCCAGTAGATGAAAGATTTAAATGTAAACAATAAAAACTTAAAAATTCTAGGTAAAATACATACAATAACTGTTTTATAATGTTGGAGGAGGAAAGGTCTACGAACAATGGCATAAAGCTCAGAACCCAGAAAAGAAAATATCAATAGATCAACTGCATCAAAAAAAAAAAAAAAAAATCTGCCCAGTAAAAACCAAAGGCAAAGTTAAAAGTAAATGATAAATGGGATACTAATTGCACTCAGAATTTTCCTAATATATGAAAAGCTCCTATAGATCAACAAGAAACAGACTAACAATCCAACAGAAAACATGGGCAGAATAGTTTGCAGAAAATGCCTCTTTTGCATGTGAAAATATATTCAACCTAGTTCATAATAAAAGAAAGCAAATTAAAGATATTCTGAGAAGCCTAACGGGTTGGGAAAGTTCTTATTGTTAAATATAATATTGTGTTGGTCAAGTTGTAGAAAACATACAGTCAGTTATGGAAATACAAAATGGCAACAGATCCATAAGTAGCGTTTAGGTAATATCTATCAAAATTACAAATAAACATATTCTTTAACCCAGAAGTTCAGTTCTGAATACTTATCCTCAATTATACTCATGCATATGTCAAATGACACATGCTCAGAGCTATTCATTGATGCATTTTTGTCAGCAATAACAAATCAGAAACATCCCAGGTGGTAATCAATAGGAAACTGGTTAACTGACATCATCCTTCAATGGAATACTTTCTAGTCATAGAAATGAATGAGGAAGCTCTTTGTGGGTTGCTAAAGCAATGACTTCCAAAATATATTTCTCAGTGCAAAAAGCAAGATGCAAAATTGTGCACAGAATGCTGCCATTTGTGTAAAATAACCACAGTGCTCGAATATGCACAAAGTATTTCTAGAAGGTATCCAAAAAACTGATGATATTGGTAATCTCTGGGGAAGGGAACTGCCTATGGGACAGGGGTAGAAGAAATACTTTTTGCTTCTTATGCCTTTTGAATTTTAAAATATGTAAATATATTAATTCAAACACTAAATAACAATTTTTTAAAATGCAGTCATAGAACACATTAGGATTATAAATAATTCACAGCTTTTTAAAAGAAATATTTTCCAAGAATAGTGCTTGTAAGAGTCAATCAAGTGCAAAATGCATGATAGTAAATACTTCCCACTACTTTTAAATTATTATAAAAAAAATCCTCTGAGCAAAACCACTGACATAATAAAGTAACTTAGCGGTGACCCTAGTACCACGGTAATGTCTAAAATATTTTGTCAGGCTAGTGAGGGTTTGCAGCAGAATATATAGAAAAATGTTGCAGAACAGTTTTAATAAGCAAGAATTCTGATTTAAAATAAACAGGTGAGAGGAAAATTAGATAAAATGTATCAGATCTCTCCAGGAACACCATGGGAATATAATTTACATCAGCAAGGTACTTTTCATCTGTGGATATCAAAGGCATGATAAATGCTATTATTTTATACAATTGACAAAACCTGAAAGTGGTAGACAATTACTAATCCTTTGGTTATAGGAATATCAAAAATGCCAAAGTGTGTATCAAGCCCTGTATTTTGTCACTTAACAGTAACACTATTTCAGAGTCAGGCTTCCTAACGTTCCATCACATTTCTCTCAAAAGACTAGGACAGCACCTTCAACACTCTTAACCTTCTCTTGAACACTGTTTCTGAGTTTACTAATCAGGGATTAATCCAAACCCTCCTGCAACTCATTAATTCACTCATTCACTCCCTGAGAAAAGGCAATAGTTGTTACCAGCATGTGCTTCCTGAAGCCTCTGAGGCTACGAGTGTCTGACCATAACTTCCTGATCCTAGACATGCCTCTACAGCAGATGATGTGAAAGAATAAGTCCTGTGTTAGAAACATCAGGAGAAATGAAGGGTAAGAGAATACTAGCTATTCTTCCCACTAGGGAAGCGAGTTTCCAGATCCTTCTCTTGTCTCTGGAACCTGTGAATGAAATCTAGGATATGAGACCCTCAGTTCCTAAGACAGGCTCTTTTCACTTTTGCCATGTGGCACTAAGAGGAAAGAAACATGCTGGTTATCTGTGCCGTCTCCAGGCATTTTTTAAGCTCTGCTATAGTGTTTTTTCATATGATTAATTTTATAGAGCCCCTAAAAAGTAGCTTTGAACTTTTTCATAATGAATCTAAAATTGCTCTTTCACTCTCTTTCTATTCTCAACCCCCTTCTCCTTTTCACTCCTCACCCCCTCACCTACCTCACGGTCTCACTTCCTCCCTCTCCCACTTTTTTAACTATTGTTTATCTGTATTCTTCTACCCATGAAGACTGTGATGTGTTTACACTGAGACCATCTGGTAGACATCCTTATCACGATGTTAGACCAAAAATCTCTAAGGGTGTAATTGTCACAGTTTGGTTACTGACAAGGCACCCCCGGTAAAGATGTTTTCCTTCGGAAAGAACAGAAAAGAAATTGCAATTGTGACTAAATACCAGGTTTAGGTTGGGTGGGGTGGATGCCCAGAAAAACTGCCTGCAGACCTTTTAAGAAGTGAAAAAGTATTCAACATGGATCTAGGTCCTGTGAATTTAGCTATAAATGCATTCTGCTTCAGGTTATTTCTTCCTAAGCTTTCCAAGGAAGCTACACCATCGTGTTAAATGTCGTGTACTCAGGGTTTAATGTGGTATTTGGCACAAAATAGATGCAATCAAAAAATATTTTGAAGAACAACTTAATGGGGAATGCTTCTCCACACATCAGCTATATGTTTCCTCTGAGTGGTGGTGTAGGATGTGGTGTTTAGGAAATAGGAAAATCCTTTTAGAGATGTCTCTGAGGGCATCAAAAGTACAACATAATACTTTCCTTATGTTTTTTTTCAATACAATAGCCCTTAAATACTAAAGAGAAAATGAACAGAGTTGAGATTTTATTAAAATTTTTGAAATTGTTCAAAAATTGGGTGCCTCAGTAAAAATTCCTGTTTCCAAATAGGAAAGAAAAAAGAATCAGAAAAAAACGTATTTCATATGTTTTCAATAATGCAAATAGGGTTTACATACATGTTTCTTTTGGCATACCCACAAAGAATCACAGAACAAGATAACTCCACTGGCTTTTTGATTTCTCTTGACTAACTCACTATTGATGTCCAAAGATACCAAGTGACATATTTCTCATGGTTTAACCACAGACTATTACACAGTTTATTTCAAATTCTTTCTCTTCACAGAAACCTCAGCATTGAAATAATAATAGTATGAGAAGAAACAAAAAAGCTAAGTGTTATTAGACATCTTTCATTTTCAATGAATCAGTTCACATTGGGAAACCTCTGATTTCTATAATTATTGCTCTGTCCTCTGTGCTGTAACATATAAAAATACTTACTATGCCACTTTTAAATTCATCTGTTTAAATATGTCTCTCCTTACACAGTAATGTTCCTTAGGACATAAAATATGCCTTATTCACTTAGGTATACATGACCTCTACCATGATTCTGGTATATAATAAGTCTCAATAAATGTTTATTGACTAAATTATACCATAGATAAATGTAGGAAAAAATTACAAAATTCATCTATCTTTAGAAGTGTTTCTTTTACAATCATATATGTAATGTATCCTCAAAGTCAAAATTTAAATACTAAAATATGGGGGCACCTCGCTGGTTCAGTTGGTAAAGGATGTGACTCTTGATCTTAGGGCTCTGAGTTTGAGCTCCACGTTGGGTGTAGAGACTACTTACAAATACATTTTTTTTAAATTAAAAAAAGGAAAATTTGAAACATGAAAAAAAAAATCACCTATAATTTCATTATCTTAGGTATATTATTATCTTCATTACCATCAAGAGTTGGTATATTTTTGATATTTATAATACCCATTTTTAACATGAAGTTTATTTTCTTTTGTTTAAAAAGTAATACACACTCATTAGCATTCATTTAAAAAAGATAAAACATAGAAAAAATTCTTTTGTAGATATAGGTAGTCTTTGCTTATTTTGCAAACAATTTAGTTGCAATGGTGTAGTTAAATAACCATGTCCCCCAGCAGCATGGTGCAGATTTAGTTACCACAGCATATTAACTATGAATAACTACATAAAGTATACACTTCACTGCTAGATGTTCCATCTGTAAGTTACTATATAAGTAGTGCATATATACATCATGATCCACAGCAGAAGTTGATTCATACTCAGCCCTCCTGGCCCACAGAAACAGTGACATGAAAAATATATGTTGTTATAACTTGCTAAGTTTTGGAAACTTGTTAGACAATGCTATAAAAGTAACACACGATGCATAAAATTTTTGATTCACAGACTTTTTTTGTTCTTCAATATTCTGTGGATATGGTTCCAGTGTATTCAGGCATTTGTATTAAAGGGAAAAAAAAAACAAACCCTGAAGTCGGTTCATTTTACACACTGATTTGTAGGGAACCTTTTTCCCTCTCACTGAATAATTATAAAATTACTTCCTTTGTGCTTATTTTACAAGAATTTTGCCAATATCAAGGTATAAATTTCTCTCCCTCTTTCCCTCTCTCCATGTCTCATTTGTTCTGAAGTATAATTTCTTGGGTTTTATGTTATATTCTTGTTTCTATTTCAAATATTCTGATCTCCTCCCATTCAAGAAATGTTTATATTCAGAAACTCCCATTATTTTTATGTTCAAACACCATTCTCTGCCCTATTACTGCCTCACATTTTAGCACTGCCTCTGTACCTTTTTTATATTGTGGAGAATAAAATTTTCTCCCCTGTATCAGGTATTTCAGAGTGTCGGCACTACTTTTAGCTACTATATCTCTAACGCAAAATTTAATTCTGATACTGCATTTTAATTTCTCTGAAATATTTATTCCATCATATTCCTTTTTGAAAAAATTTTTAGGGGCGCCTGGGTGGCTAAGTCGGTTGAGCGTCCGACTTCGGCTCAGGTCACGATCTCGCAGTTTCTGAGTTCAAGCCCCCCGTCGGGCTCTGTGCTGATGAGCCTGGAGCCTGCTTCAGATTCTGTGTCTCCCTCTCTCTGTCCTCCCACCCATGCTCTCTCTCTCAAAAATAAATAAACATTAAAAAAAAACTTAAAAAATTTTTTTAAATGTTTTTAGTTTTGAGAGAGAGAGAGAGCAGGGGAGGAGCAGAGAGGGAGACACAGAATCTGAAGCAGGCTCGAGGCTATGAGCTGAGCTTTCAGCACAGAGCCCAATGCGGGGCTTGAACCCACGGACTGCAAGATCATGACCTGAGGTGAAGTTGGATGCTTAACTGACTAAGCCACCCAGGCACCTCTTTTCCATCATATTCTTATCTCACTGTCTCCAAACTTATACCATTGTCTTTGACCTCAACCTGTGCTGAACTTAGAGCTTTCTCTTTCATAAAACCCAAGTTTTTCTGAATTCTACTGAAGACGCCAAACATTTTTACATTTTTTTCTTTCAGATGATGTAGTAAAGTGTTCTGTGATGCATTCTTCTCCTCAGTTAGTAGAAAAGATTTCTTTTCTTCTCTATTTTTCCTCCTTCTCCTTCTTAAGTAGTGATCTATCTAGCCTTGCACCTGTCAACAGACCAGTTTGGTAGATTACAGTTTATTTACCAGAGTCTCTATCCACACCCATAAGGTTGAACCTTCTCTGTTCTGCATCCATGGCTTTATTAAAATAAACAGACACTAGCCCAGTCATCAGCAGGGTTTCATCTAGTGTAGCACTAACGGGTCCAGGTAGAATCCTTGCTCTTCTGACGTGTTCACGCAATAACAGAGTAGTGTTGGAGGGGTAGGCTCTAGAGTCAGCTGGGTTGGATGAATGACCTGAGTCAAGTCTCACTAGCAATGCTAATGTGGCCAAGTCATTTAAACTCCCTCTGCTTCAAGTCCTTAGAATTAAAAATGGAAATAATAATACACAAATTCCACTAATTGTCAGCTTTAAATGAGACAATGCATATAAAGGGCTTAACACGGTATTTGGCACTTTGTAACCACTCAGTGTGAGCCTTCCTCTAATTTGATCATTATCATACAGAAAACCCAATCCCTGTAAATATACTGTTACCAATGTTCTTTTGTTCACTCCAACCTCCATGTCTTTATTTGGAAGGATGGCCCTTCCTGAATACAATGCATTATGCTACCACAGGCTCCCTCTCTACAGCACCCTGCTCATTTTCCTAATCGGGCTGCTGTTTCTGACTGCATGTACAGGGCGGGAACAAGGAGAAGGCAAAGGGAATAGCACTCAGGTTGCTTCAAAAATTAGCCACATGCAGTTAATGAGATGAGTCAGTTTTCTGATTGCTGCAGACCCCATGGTTCAGGATAGACAGTGGCAGAAGGGTAGCTCAGGTAGGCCTCCAACTTCACAAAATGTTTGAAGTTTTCACAGGTCTTCAAAACAGTGGAAATTTCTTGAAAAATTCTAGGCATAGCTTGACAGCTAATTGGCTTTGGCAAAATTATCTTTTGGCCTAAAAGGCACACACACCTATTTTCTCTGAGTTTAAGATCTGAAAATAAAACCATCAGTTGTACAGATAACCAGACATGGCCCAAACCCCAAGTTCAATCCTGAAGCTGCAAAGCTGCTTCTCCTACTGTGGATCTTGTCTCAATGAATAACAGTATTCCTTTCTCAGTCAGCCAAACTCAGTACTCCAAGGTAATTTCTATTCCTCCCTCCACCTCCATTCAGTTTCAATCAGTCAGTAACAACTGCCCAAGCATTTCTACAATGCCTCTCTGGTCTGCTTCTTTCTTTTCCATCCACACTTCCTCAAGACTTCATTCCATCCTTCACTGTTTTCATGTGGACTCTTGTTCCCATCTTTGCAGTGGCCTCCAGGCCTTTAAGGCCCTCCGTCTATAATCAGTACTATTTATTGTTGCCAAACTTACCTTCCCCAAATACAAATCTCATCATGTCGAACATGAACAAGGCTTCCCAAAATTATAGGAAAGAGTTTATTTCCTTACTTGCAATCCAAGGCCTATCACCACCTAAATCCCACTTCCTTTCCAGGTTTATCTCTTCAGAGACCTCTGCAGGGCAAACCTTAGAACCAGTCGACCACCTAACCATGCTCTGAGCACATGGGGCAATTTTGCTTTCTGAGAGTTTAGATTTTCATCTCTGTCAGCCTGGAATGCACTGTGTTGGCAAACACCTCAATCTACTGACGGCTTCGTCATGTTCAAGGCCACCTCTACGAAATGATCACCCTGATCGTCTTCTCCTACAGCGCAAACCTGCTGCGCATCGGCTCTCTGGTGCTGCTGCTGCACGATGCCTCGGACTACCTCCTGGAGGCCTGTAAGATATTCAATTACACGCGTTGGCGGAAAGCCTGCGATACCCTCTTCATCATCTTCTCCTTGGTCTTCTTCTATACTCGCCTCGTGCTCTTCCCTACGCAGATCCTCTACACCACATACTACGAGTCCATTGCCAGCTCCGGCCCCTTCTTCGGCTACTACTTCTTCAACGGCCTTCTCATGATGCTGCAGCTGCTGCACGTGTTCTGGTCCTGCCTCATCCTCCAGGATGTTCGGATTAGCAATAAATCATTTCTTTTCTAGGTATTCACTTTAATTTGCTTATTCTCTTCTATTTATTTCATTGTACTTAGACTAGGGAAATGATTTGCTTCATTTACTCTGATCTATAATCTAGCAAAATGTTTTAATACATGATAGTGGTTCAAAAAAATTTCCCTGAAGTTATTAGGGTTAAAACTGAGACAAGGAAACTGAAAAAAAAAAAAAAAAAAAAAAAAAAACAAACAAAAAAAAAAACAAAAAAAAAAACATGAAAGAGAAAGCTATGGTTTTTTTTTTGTTTTTTTTTTTTTTTTCCTTTGCTTCTTTTCCTGCTTCTGTTCTTGCCAGGACCTGTACCCCCACCCTATACAAGCCTTACTGCACATAAGGGAGGAGTTAATGGTTTCTTTTCAGTTATCTAGCACAATAGATAATATCTAAGGAATAACCAGGGGAAGCTATCATGGGCTTATTCCAGACCACTGGCACTAGAAATCTCGATGCCAAGACCCCATAACTCCAGGGAAAAAGTGACTAATGATGGATACCTGGACCCTGTTCTTGTTCTAACCAGTTCCTGGATGCCTGAGAGGGCACATGCACCAGACCACAATCCTCAACAAAAACCCCAGCCCCCAAGAAAAAACGAGACTTTTGCTCTTTTCCTTTCTGAGTCACCCAGATACTGTGTATCTGCTCTCTCTACATCTTCAATAAACTCTGCTTTCACATTCTCCCAGCTCATCTTTTCTTTTCACCCTGTGTGAAGTCAAGGACCCTCTTGGCTGATCCTGTAGGACCCCCTCCAGGGGGAGGGGGTTTATTTTCCTTACTTGCAATCCAAGGCTTATCACCACCTAAGTCCCACTTCCTTTCCAGGTTTATCTCTTCAGAATAAACCCTCTAGGTCCTCGAACCTGGCCTACCTGCATCAAAACCTCTAATATGTGAATACTGCTTTATTATAATTATATTATAATAAGCATTAAAATGCTCACATTTCATACAGAAATGACAATGAATAAGCCTATAACCTCTACTTTTGGCATCCTCCAGTATTTTAGGGTCAGTTAATCTGCTATGAAGATATAATAGCAAGATAAAATATGTAAATATAAGTTTCCAGGGCATAGATTGCCCTCCTGCATAGTAATTGTACTGAATTTAACCCTGTATTCTTGAAAAGTACAACTCTGAGTTGAACCATATTGTGGGTTTGTTAAGACTATCTGTATAGCATTTTAAAATTTACAAAGTATTTTCACATTTCTTACATAGTTAGGTCATTTGTTAGATAACATACTTCTTATTATCCATTTTTATAGGCTCGGACAAACTAAGAAGTAAGAGAATAAATAAGAGAAATGATAGGACACCTGAACTATTTGTTTCCCCTCAAATCCAACGTGGTGTTCACCACCTTAGCTATGGTTGAATTTTGGTGAATCTTCAGTGTTCCTAAGAGCCCCATTCTCTGAGTATCAGGATTTATGGGAGTCTTTATTAAAGACCTAAGCAGGCCTGGCTACCCATTGGGGTAACCAGAGAATTTACTGGGATATGTGCAAGAGTAAAAAGAAGCAATATTAATAATTACCAGAAGAGGCCAATGTAAACCAGGATTGTCTTGGGCAAACCGAGAAGTGCGATCTATGTACTGACCTTAAAAACTGAGAGAATCATATTTTCTCTCCTGTAAAACCAAAGCATAGAAAGTTATCCATGAATTTTCTATCCTGAAATATTTATTAGTCTCTGTTAGAAAACTGCATTTTATAGCAATGCATTTTAAAAATCAAATTTACTTAAGAGACCTTAAGACACATTCAGTTTGAAATAAACTGTAAAAATGTTTATTTGCTAGTTTTGGCTGGAAAACTTGCTCCTCCTCCTAAAACAAACATAAATTAACAAACAAACACATCAGAAACCATTCTGAGACGAAAACTCTTAGGCATACTTTATTCTGTACTTAATGTTGCAAATGGTCATATAGTTGATGCCAGACAGTCTGTTGAAAGCATCCTTGAATCTCTGGCATTACCAAAGTTTCCCTTTCTCTCTCTGTTTTGCAGATGCATTTTTCTTTTTTTTGGTTGATTTCTTTTTTGGTTGATGCATGTTGCTTTTGACAAATAAAAACTGTATATATTTAAAGTGCACAACAAGATGTTGATATATGCATGCACTGCTAAATGATGACCATAATCTAACTAATTAAAATACCCATCACTTCCCATTGTGTACGTGAGTATGCCGAGAACACTTGAACTACCTTCTCCTAACAGATTTCAAGTACATAGTACGTTATTAACTATGGTCACTATGCTGTATGTTAGGTCTCCAGGGTTTATTCGTCTTATAACTGAAAGTTTTGTTCATTGATCAATATTATTTTTTCCTAACTAAGAACTTTTAAATACCATACAGGGGAGCCACAGACTACAGATCAATTTTTAACAAATACCAATATATAACTTGGGTTTTTATAGTTTGACTATTTAAAGGGATTTTGCTTTTTAAGGTTTTAAGTTCAGCCTTACTTTTCCTTGGTAAAACTTAAGTCACTTATAATAATCTAAATTTCTGTAATCAAAATCAATCATCCAGTATAGAATATATCAGCTGTAGGCTAATCATTCATACTGAAAAGTCACTTAAAATTTTAATTCTTTAATTTTATAAAAATTCCAACTTGCTAGGGGTGCCTGGGTTGCTCAGTCAGTTGAGCTCCAACACTTGATTTCAGCTCAGGTCATGATCCCAGGGTCATGGGATCAACTCTGCATTGGGCTCTGTGCTGAGCATGGAGCCTGCTTGGGATTCTCCCTGTCTCTCCCTCTGTCCCTCTACCCCTGTTCTCACATGCTGTCTCACTAAAATAAAAAATAAAAAGTAAAAGTAAATATAATTACAACTTGCTAGTTTCTGTGGCACCCTGAAACTTACCTGTTAACCCAAAATGATAAAAAAATCTTTAAAGAACAATGTTTTACTCCTGTTCAGTAACCATATAAACTATTCCTGCAGTGATGCAACAGTTCAAATCTCTTTGTTACCAATTAGTTGGTTATTTAGGCCAACACACATTTATTGATGGCAGAAAAGCAATCCATAAAAGGTGAGAGATACTTTCATTCCTAGGATGAAAATCAAGTTTTCTTGAATTCCCTTAATCTCAGTTTAGAAAAGCAATTTAACACCCAAATAATCATAATTATTAAATTTTAGTATACATCAAGTGCTCTAAGAGCATTTTGTAATGCTCGGCAATTAAAGGACCCCCTTCTTTGGTTTTATAATAGTGAGTAACGAGTTGATATTAATGAATAATACTCTGATATCTTTGAACTTTGATGAGTCTTGCCTTTGATGACCTCATATCACACTACTTAGTCTTTGGCATTGACTATCCTGGGCCATAAAGCAAGTGCCAACAAATTTCAAAGATTTGAAGTCACTTTTGTTTCCTAATGTGTGAAATTAATCAGACTTAAAAATAAGATATCCTAGGGGCGCCTGGGTGGCTCAGTCGGTTAAGCGGCCAACTTCGGCTCAGGTCATGATCTCGCGGTCCGTGAGTTCGAGCCCCGCGTCGGGCTCTGTGCTCACAGCTCAGAGCCTGGAGCCTGTTTCAGATTCTGTGTCTCCCTCTCTGTGACCCTCCCCCGTTCATGCTCTGTCTCTCTGTCTCAAAAATAAATAAACGTTAAAAAAAAAATTTAAATAAAAAAAAAATAAGATATCCTAAAATATTTTGAAATTAAACAATGACTAAATAATCTTGAGTTAGAAAAGAAATCATGATGGAAATGAGAAGATATTTCAAAGTGAATGGTTATGATGAAGCTATAACACATCAAGTTGTAGAATACAGCTAACCCTGTGCTTAGAGGAAAATTTATAGCCTTAAATGCATACATTAGAAACAATGAAAGGTTAAAAAACTGATGATCGGAAAATTGACCTTGATAGGTTAAAAAAGGAGCAGTAAATTAAAGCCAAAGAAAATAAAAGAACATAAATAATAAAGTTAAGGAAAGAATTAATGACATTTAAAAAGCATGCAATTTGGATCACAGACATAATGTAAAACTTCTAGAAGGTAACACAGGAAAGTCTAAGTGACTTGGATTTGGTAATAAGCCTTTATATACAGCACAAAAAGCATAATCCATAAAAGAAAAAGATTGATAAGTTAGACTGCATTAAAATGAAAAACTCCACAGACTGGGAGAAAAAAAAAACACATATCTGATAAAAGACTTCTATCCAAAATATACAAAAAGTTCTGAAAACTCAACAATAAGAAAATAAACAACCCAATTAAAAAGTGAGCAAAAGACCTGAAAAGATAGCTCACTAAAGAAGATATACAGATGGCAAATGAGCACATGAAAAGATGTTCAGTATCATGTATCACTAAAGGAATAGCAAATTAACACACTTAAAAGACACCTCCACACACCTATTAGAATGGTTAAAATCCAGAACACTGACAACACTGAGTGATGGCAACTATGTGGAGGATAGAAACTTCCACTCATTGCTGATGGGAAGGCAGAATGACACAGAGAAAGACAGTTTGGCAGTTCCCTACAAAGCTACACATAGTCTTAATATACAATCCAGTAATCATTGTCCTATGCATTAATCCAAAGAGTTGAAAACTTATGTCTATGCAAAACTCTGCAAATATTTATAGCAGCTTAATTCATAATAGTGAAAACTTGGAAGCATCCAAGATTTCCTTCAACAGGTGAATGGATCAACAAACTGGTACATCCATACAAGAGAAAATTATTCAGTTAAAAAAAAATCTGTTATTGTTCCATGAAAAGACAGAGGGAACTTAAATGCATGTTACTAAGTTAGAGAAGCTGATCTTAAAACACTATAAATTGTATAATTCCAATATGTATTGTTCCGGAAGAGACAAAACAATATTGATGTTAAAATTTGGACTTTAGTTAATAATGATGTATTAATGATGGTTCATCAGCTGTAACAAATATACCACACCAAAGCTAATAATAAGGGTAACTGAGGGCAAGGAGCAGGGAAAGGAGTCTATGGGAACTTGACTTTCTCTTCAATTTTTCTGCTAACCTAAAATTGCTCTCAAATGTAGTTTATTAATTTTTTTGAAGTTCAGCTGTGCCCTAAAAATGCAATGCAGGAAAATCAACAAAAAATGTTTCTTTTTTCTAAAAAGAACTGATACAATTTTATCAATGCTGATCTTATAAAAATAATCAATATTGTAAATGAAAAAATGATATCATTACACATCATATAGGTATTAAAATATAAGAATATTATGAAAAATTTATGCCAGTGAATTGAATATTTTAGATGAATTAAACAAATTCCTGGAAAAACCTTAGCAAAAGCAGTAGAAAATCCAAATATCCCACATCTATTAAAGAAACTGAATTAGAATCTTTCTCACAAAGAAATATCCAGGTCCAGTTACTGGTGAATTTTTCTAAAATTTCAGATAGAAATAATACCAGTCTTTTTAAAATTTATTTTTTTATTTCTTAAGTAATCTCCACACCCAACATGGGACTTGAACTTACAACCCTGACATCAAGAGTCATATGTTCTATGGACTGAGCCAACCAGGGGCCCCAAAATAATACCAATTTTAAACAAAATGTTCCAGATAATTAGCTTAGCATTTGAAAATCAATTAATATAATTTATCACAAGAATAAAATAGAGGAAAGTTAATATGATAATCTAAATATATGGAGGAAAAATAATTAAAATAATTCAACACCTGTTCAGGATGAAAACCTTTGGCAAATTAGGAATAGATGTGAACTTCCTTAATCTGAGACAGTAGCTACAGAAACCTACAGCAAACATCATACCTGGTGGAGAAATATGGAAAGTCCCGCCCCCACCCCACAATCGGGGGATGAAACAAACATACCCATTATCCCCAAATTTATTAATCATTCTACTGAAAGTCCTACACAGTACAGTAAAAGACAGCCTAATAAATCAATACATCAAGAAATAAAAGTATCATTATTAGTGAAGAACATGCCTGTATATGTAGAAAATCCAAAAGAATCTACCATCTATCAGAATGAATAGTAATTTAGCAATGTTGTTGGATCCAAAGTCAACATCTAAAACAACAGTTGTATAGAGTAGTAACTGTGACTGAGAGAGGTGCCAGTAATGTTCTATTTCTCAACATAGATGCTGGTTACATGGATCTTTTCACTTTGTGCAAATCCATAGCTGCACACTTCTGATACGATATTTTTTTGGTGTATATTATACTTCAAAAAAAAGCTTACTTGATGTTGTTTGATGGATATAAAGCTTCAGTTTGCAAGATAAAAACGTTCTGGAGATGGGCTGTACAATAATGTAACTATATTTAACAGTATTGAATTGTACACTTAAAAATAGTTAAGATGGGAAATTTTGTTATGCGCATTTCACAATTAACAATTTAAAAAATGTTTACTTTAGAAAAGAATGGCATGAAAATTAATATTAAAGATGGGTGAATCTAAAGAACACAGGAAAAATCACAGTCAAACTTATAGCCCACTATTAGAGAAATTCTGCCTCCCTCCATTTCAGGCTGAGCAAAATTGTCACTCCTACTGATAACAGATCACACGCCATACTAAGAAATCACAACTCTTCAATTGTTAGGTAGTATTCATCATAAGATATTTCACTGATTTTATAATAGCTTTTGGGTGGAAACCTCACCATGTTTATACTCACTTGTAGACGTATCTGAATAACAAGAGTGTGTGTGCCTCACAATAGAGAAAGTGTGGGATGATTAAAAATGAAGAAAGACAAACTGGTTTGTCTGTCTTTGGAAAGTCGATCTATTGCCTCAAGGTAGAAGTATCTATCCATTTAAGGGATCTTGACCACAAGAGTACTTATGATTATGATAACAGAATCCAAAGAACACCAGCATTATAAGGGATAAACTTTATTCTAGTACAGATTTATTTATATATTGATAAAATAAGCACAAACACAAACTCTTTGGTAGGTTTTTGGAGATACAAGATTATGAGAGTAGTGTCAGTCTCTGAAAAAGGTGGGGTTTACAGGGATACCGTGTTTGTATTGTATCTGAGGTAGAAACATCCACTATCTACACTGGCCTGACTAGATGAGATAATTATTTGAGTAAGTGCACATGTGTACATTTTCACAGAGAAAACACACACACACACACACACACACACACACACACACACACACACACACCTATTCAGTTCCTCTAATCAAGTTGACTGTTGCATGCCTACTGGTTGAAAGGAGTCTGTATGTTTTGTACTTGATTGATGGCTATTTATCCTGATCAAAGGGCCAGGACTAATCCACAAAGTACTTCTGGAATCTTTGGACAGATTTAGTCTTTCAGGTGTATGGCTAAGGGAAGAAAGTAGGCTGAATTTTGGCCCTGATTGTCTGGTAACCTGGTGCTCTTGTGTAGGACATACACTGGTTCAGTGGTGAAACTCAGTTACCATCTTTTCTGGCATTGATGGTGGTGCCTGCATGTCAGAGCCCCTTGTATAACATAATCAGTATGTGATGATATATCCTAATGACTGGCAAAGAGATAGAGGCTTGAGTGTAATGTAGTGACACTGGAAATAAATGTTACTTCTGCTCCATGGATAAGCAATATTTGTTTTTAAAGAGATTTTAAAATACATTCTATGAAAATATATTTAGAATAGTTGAATGGGTTTGCTTTTAATGAATAGTGGAAGAATGGAGAGGGGGAGGCCTTCAGGGCCTCAGGCATAGATGATACTCCTGCCAGAGAAGCATACTAATAAATTATGGTACTTTTCTATGTCCAGAGTGGGTGAGTATAACCTTTCAGATTTACATGTAATAAACTGACTTTTTTTTAAAGGCTGTGCACAGAAATGCCACTTTATGTTTGCAACCATGATTTCAATTATATTATTTATAATTTATATCTTACAAATATGAGCATTGAGAGGAGCCCCCAATTTTTCCATTCAGAAACAAAGGGTATGAACAGCTTGTTTTTTTTTTTTTTTGAACTGTAATGATTCTGAATTATTTTTGATTAACAAAGAAAATGTTCTGAGACTTCAGTGTCTGTGATTACACTGCAAGTACAATAGAGAAAGGTCGCTAATGGGTACCTCTGAGGTCAGGACTGAGATTGTAGTGTTCAAATTAGTTTATTAATGAGCCCAAGACAGGGATCTCCTTCTAGGATGCCACAATTTGTGAATAAAACAAAATCTAAAGTACTGTTAAAAACATTACACAACCAGACTATCTAAGAATATTATCCCAATGTACAGCCTCTGAAATAAGCAAGCCTCTTGCAAATGCCTGAGACATGTATGGAGGGGGAGAACTTAATCAGAGGAACTGCCACTCTCTCATCAATGGCAGGAGGAAAATGGGAAATTCAAGATGCAGAAAGGAATTACTGCAAATATATGTGCACTTTTGGTCACTGCTTTTTGATGAAGAAAATATTGTGCATAATAACTCGAGAATGTATTTAACATAAATTATATTTGCATGAATTATGTTTATTCATATGGTCAGATACATAATGGCTTGCTTGATAAATGGCTGATTAGTCTTATAATCAGCCCAAGAGGGACCTGCTTCAAAAAACTCTCTCCTGGGGGCATCTGACTTTCTAGATATTTTCCATTTTGCCTTTAAATAGTGAAATGTGGCTAGATTCAGGTACCCCAAGTCGCTTATTTTCCAGCTACCAGTCTGCCATCTGGGCATTGCTTCCTCAGGAGGGACTGTGTAAAGAAATCAGACAATTGATCGTCACAAACCTCAGACACAAAACCAAGGGGTCAGTGCAATACCCACTGCAAGGAAAGGTGGGTTTTCAAAAAGAGGAAACATTCCAAGGGAGTCGTGATTTCTTTCTTTAATAATATAAGGAAAATGTGGTATTTTTGATGAAGAGAAACAATTACTGTAGGTACTAATAGCACTTTTAGCTACTGTGTTTTAATCCTAAGGCTACTGACCCCACCAGACACCCTACATGGGACACTTAGATGTGGAACATGCCTTCGGTACTACAGAAAAAACAAAACAAAACAAAACAAAACAACAACAACAACAACAACAAAACTTAAAAATATTTTCCTATAGTTAGGTAGCTTTATTCTGGTGTAACAGGTCTTATATTTTTACTTCAGTAATATATTTTGCTTCAGTAATATTCCCAATCATTATGACTAACTCCTTCTTCAAACTGATCTCAATTGTCACATATTCTAGAAAGTTTCACCTGACTGACCCCCACCCAGAACTCCCAATCTGGTTATGCAATCTGCTTATACATTCCAATATCAGTCTGTATTCTTTGGTATTGTTGATTATACCGTATCAAAATGATCAGCATATTTGTCAATCCTTACACCTTTCTTTTTGGTTTCCCATACTGTAATTTTTTGGGGATTAGCCCGGTGGATCGTTTCCTTTCAGGCAAGGCTAAACTGAATACCTGATCCTTATGTGGCATTCAACTAATGGGGAATAAAAAAATGAAGTCCTCACAAAGCAATTTGCCTCTATTATATACTAACATAAATATTTCTACCCTTTGTTTACTAAACTTGATATTTGGGCATTTATTCATCTCTATTCTTGCCATTATCATAAATTCCTTTCAGGAAAGGAGGTAAGTCAGATTGTGAAAATAAGAATCTTCAGTATTTTTAGGTAGAAAGCTCTGAGATCAGTATTATTTCACTGGAGCCATAGATCTGTGTTCAGCTAAGTGTTTAATACCATTCTCTTTCTGATAATATAATGAAAAAGGTTTGTGGGTTCAAGAAAATAGAAAAATTAATATAGACATGTAGTGGTTAATTACAACATGGGAAGTTAATACCATAAAGCCTGTAGCAAGAAGGTATTATAATTAAGATGGAGAAATTCAAATAGCATAGCATTTTCACCTTTCTCTTGGTTACTAGGCAGGAATGACCAATTAGGGCAGGTATTATATAATCAATTTTATGAATGATAAGCATGCCAATTCCTTATTATGACTGTTTCTTCATAATATAAGTTCATTATATTATAAATAATAAGCACTTGCTCCTTGCAAAGATGAACAGTCTTAAATGTCAAATACTAGATTTAAAATCACTGTTTTAAACAAAATGTCTATGGCTTATGGTATCTGCCACTTCTTGATTTTGACTTTTTTAAAGCAGTTTACAACCCTAAGAAAATATCTTTATGTACTGGAAAAAAAAATCCAAGTATAAACAATGCAGGTTAAATTCTACCTGATGGCATTTAAAAACTAAGTAGGGGTAAGTAAGTAAGTAAGTAGGAGTTAGTTAGTAAGTAAGTAGTCGGTTGAGCATCCAATTCTTGATTTTGGATCAAGTCATGATCCCAGGGTCCTGGAATCAAGCCCTTTGTCAGGCTCTGTGCTAAGCATGGAGTCTGCTTAAGATTCTCTCTCTCTCTCTGTGTCCCTCTCCCCTGCTTGTGCTCTTAAATAAATAAATAAATAAATAACCTCAATTCAGTCTTTGGAATTTTAACAGAAGTTGTGCCCAAGTAGGAGATATCAACAACACAGTTTATTTCAACATATGCATATTCTTATGAATACAGACTTTGTTTAAATACCTGTCGCCTTTCAGAATCCTTCAGTGAAACATTGGAAGCAAAGTTTTTACTCCCCAATGCTTGGGTTTTAAATAATCCCATTATTAGATTTGTCTCTCGCTTGTTACTTTCTGTTTCTGCAAACTTCTGGTTTATTTAGTACACCTTTCTCATTTACTTTATTTATATGTTATGTAACAATGGAATAGCTTCAAAGTGAGAATACTCAACATAGTATCTTTCCTCGCTCAACAGTACATTCAATCTGCTATCCATTTGTTAAACTTTCTTGAAACAAACCACTGCTCAGGCAGCTGTGAAAAATGTATAACAATACTAATTGTGATTGACAGACTAATTAAGTTGGGGGTGGGGGTGAGGGTAGAGTGGGCATCCCAACGTAGAGGATTTGCCTAAACTGAACTTCCCATTAACCCCACAAGCCACTTAGCAAATTTAACACGTAGACTTGAGATTCTTTTTTCTTAAGAGTTCACATTCTATATAATTCATTCTATGGAGGAATTATGTAGGAATTGTTTAAATATTAGAAATAAACTGATTAGCGGAGAATGCCTGTTAACATACATTGCCAAAATAGGCCACATTTTGACATATAACAATAAACCAACTATGTTATTTATTTTTTTGAATCTATGTGTGTGTATATATATATATATATATATATACACATATACATATATATGTATATATATACGTGTGTGTGTATATATATATACATGTGTGTGTATTTGTGTGTGTGTGTGTGTGTGTGTGTGTGTGTGTATCTTCAGTTTTCTGAAAGATTTTATTTCATAAAATAGGTCCTTGTAATTTCACCCAATAGCAATGCTTCCAAAATAGCCATGGAAACTTTTTTATATACATTTAAGTGAAGACATTCATAATATTTAAAGACCTGACTTGGCAGTGTTTAATGGGTCAATCAATTGATTAAAGGTTATTTAGTGTCTATACTTTTTTAGCATCATATAAGTAATGAAGAATAGAATCTAATTGCATTGCAACCTGCTTCACTATAATCTAGTGCATTTGATTGCTAGTTGAATTCTTTTTAAAGATTCTGGCAATTGAATATGGTATTACACAGTGTAGAACAATGTGTTCCAAGAATGAGATACAGGAGAAAAGATGTTCTGCATAAAAGGTGATCTGAGGCCAGATAAAATAGGTAAATGCTCCATATGTGAAGATTCAAAATGCATATTACTGCATGTTTGGTGTATCTAAAGAACTACAAAGTCTATAAATATGTTAGACTGCTTAACTTCCTTAATAGTAAAGAACATGCAAATTAACACAATGATAAGAAATAATTTTTTGATCAGTCATATTAGGGAAGATAGAAAAACAGACAATCTTCAGTTTTGCCAAAGATCTGGGGAAATGGGCATACCCATATATAAAACAGGCAAGCTTAGCTGGCTGTTCTATAAACTGGTGCTAACTTTCTGGCTAGGCATATGTACCAAAAATATGTTTACATTTTGATCCAGCAATTCTTTGATGACTGCAACCTAAAAAAGAAATAAAAATTAAGGCTGTGAGTGCACACACATGCACACACACACACAGTTGGAATTTTTTTCTGGGCTATTTTAAACCTGTGTGGTGAGATATGATTTTTTTTTTTACTTACTTTTATTTTCTGCTTTTCAAAACTAAAGTTTTTAAAGGATATATAAAAATTCTTTGGAAAAAAATGCTTGAAATACTTTAACCTAAAATTCAAATCTCTTGATTTTTAATAGTCAATATTCTGAACCTTATAGAGTTTACTGATACAGAATCTAAGGACCCAGACAAAGACAGGTTTTTACAACCAAGTGATCAAAGCCAAAGACAATAAAAACAAAGAACAGCTAAGATGACCCTCAAATGTTTTATCATTCAGTCCACAAAGCTGAATTTGGTGCCTCAATTTGTTGTAAGGATAGATGAGAGCTAACTCATTATTTGAAGAAACCACTTGAGGTGAATGGACATTCACAGAAATATCAAACTGGTGTCAAAAGATGCCAATTTTTAACATAATAGAATGCTGCATTACTTTCATCTTCTTAGGTTTGTTACTTGTACTTTTATTATTGTAATATCCATTGTTCTAAAACAATATATCCTTAAATGTAGGATCCTTAATAGTCCAAAGGGACAGGTTAAAAGTAGTTACAGACTATTACCACTACTTGAAAGTAAATCTAGAGAAGAAAGGCTAATCAAGGAGGGCAATATTTACAGATTTGGATTAAAATAGATCAGTAAAGAAAACGGAACATGATAGGTTCAATAGAAATGGGGAGTGATGCTGTCTCCAGAGAGGCAAAGAGGGGAATATAAATTAAGAATAACCATTTGTATCTGCTTAAAGAAAAGTCTTTCCACATAAAAGGCATCATGTTTGTGGGAACTCTTATGTCTTGTGGTATGCATTTAGTTTAAAATCAAATTAGGGCATCCAACAGATTATTCTAGTGCTCTAGATAAGCACATAGCTAAACATGACCTCAAACTAATAAAGTAAAAATATTACTGATAAGAATAATACACATGAAAATTATTTTTAAAATTACATAAATAATGAAGACAATGTCTCTAAATAATGTTTATACCAAGAATGCCACGTGTCTGTAGAAGTGTTATGTCATGTATCATAACTCAAATTTGGAAAGTCTTTTTTTAAATGTAGAGAAATGTTTTACCACCCAGACTATTATCTGATTCAAATCTCACAGTAACTCTTTATATCTGTATTTAAGAAACAGTATAATAGCGTTTCAGTTATTTCCATCTTCTCCCTATGTGGTTCAATATGGTAGACACTAGACACATATGGTTATTTAAATTTGTTTAAGTAAATTAAAAATATACAAAAGTAAACATTCATTTCCTCAGCCACACTAGCCATATTTCCAGTGCTCAATAGCCACAGATGGCTAGTGTTTTCTCTATTGGACAGTACAGATGCAGAATATACCCATCACTATAAAACATTCTGTAGGCAGGGCTGCAGAGAATGCATGGGAGAAACACATGGCCTCTTAAGCATCTTGTAGACTCGGCAAGAAAAGCCCATATGAATGACCAAGGTGTAACCCTGTGTAGTTTCTGGGATCATGATACACAGTGTGGTGAGTCAATTCAGGAATGATTATCCCCATCCTATAGATTAAAATTCACGCTCAGAAGATAAATTGCCTTTCCTGAGGTATACGTAGTATATATGTAGTACAGGACTTATATATGGTGCATGACTGACCCATGAATCACTGAGCTCTCATTTGGTCAGAGATCATACTCTGAAAACAAAATCCCCATGTAGCATCCACTCAAAATAGAAGTGAACATAATTCACTGCCATAATTTTTCTCAAACATTTTGTGATCATATTACCAAAAAACTACAGTGCAGCCACTAAGTCAATCTTAGGTAAATTGACTAAATATAAATCATCTCCAAAACTACTTTGTACAAAATGTTAGACAAATGTTCAAGGGATAACTGTATTGATCAACATAGAATAACACTAGAAGTGTAACAAATTCAGTAAATCAATCATTTACACACCTTCTTAACTAGTTGGATAGCTTGAGTGATTTGCTCTAGTTGTAGTAGTAACAGGCATAAGGGGGTTTAACTTATTCTATTTAAGTTGGGAAAATATTTTTAGGAGATCGTTGAGATATGTGGAAAGAAGACGGCCCTCACATTGGTTTGAGCATAAAAAGCATTTTGAAAAAAAGGTGCTGTGCTAATAATAGTAAAATAATTTTGGAAGATGAAGAGTCCTGAATTAACTTTAAAGTTTCTTTTGTTACTTGAGATTTCTGAGTTTATGATTTCTCTTGAGGAAGTATTAGTATGATCATAGTATCATTTATTAAAACCAAAATAATTATGCCTTATTTAAAACAGACTGTCTGAATTTTCTCCTCTTTGTCCAACTGGGCGTATCCTGCACGGCCAAGAAACAACACATGTATCTACCCCTTAGCCTCTTCTCCCCAGATACTAATTTGCCCTCCTTCTTCTTCGTAGCCTATCATAAATGCCAGCCCTTATCATATTCTAACAAGTAAGTGCTCCATATTTCTATTGCCAAAGCAAGAAAGGCCCTCAAAAATCATAAATGGCTCTAATGGTTCTCTGCATATATCTGCATATAAGAAGCATCACAATTGGAAAGCACTTGGAAAGTTCACACAGAACCCTGTAGGCAGCCTTCAGGCAGCAGGAGAAAAGCCTGAATCAGTATAACCCTGTGAGGAACTTTCTGTTCCTGATCCATAGTTTGGAGAGTCAGGTTTAAGAAATCCAGGCTATAGGGTTTACTACAGTACACATAAAAATAGCAAAGCTTTTCCGTCCCATATTCGGTCAAGATCACAGATTTAAATTTTCATGATAGCCTCACTTGTAGGCAGAATTTCTTTGGGTATGATTTTAATACTGGGAAAGGAAAAAGTAAATCGAATTGTTTTGGGGAGGAATCAAAACTATCTGGACTATGTGAATTAAATGAATAGCAAGCAACATTTGAGCTCTACAAGGGATCCTGAAAATCTGTAAACCACAGCACATTCTGCTCTTTAGGTAGGGGAATGTGACATCAGAGTCCATTAGATGGCATTTCATAACAGGGACACATACGTACATAGTAGGTGATCATGAATATCTATTGCCCACATGGTATTAAAATATAAAGAACTACTGACTTCTGGTTTAGTAGAATAGAATAAGCACCTGAGTCTACTTCCCTTCTTTCCCTTTGTTTTAGAAATAATAAAATTACATCAGTGCTGGGGAAAAAAAGGAAAGAAAAGGTACTAGCTGAAGACCAGAAAGTTTGACAAACCAGGTATAAAGTGAGCAGATGAAAGGGCACAGATTGACAAACAACAATATGGAAAAAAGCTTCCTAAAATAGCAGAAGTAAATTCTTACTTCTCACAGAACATAAAGGGCAAGGGTGGGCCATGGTATAATCATCAGGGGAATTAATTAAAATCCACCATCAAGAATAGGTAGGCCTATATAACAGCTACTCCTCCCACACCCTCTCCAAGTCCTAGAGCAAGCCTTCTTAGACAAATGGCTTTTGCCCCCAGGATAAAGTGAGAAGTACATTATTAGTCTAAGAAAACAAACCATCTGTCTAGAGAAAGCACCCTATATGGGTGTAGGAATGCAAAAGATAAGCAGAGCAGAGTTTAGAGATAACTTCCACCTTCAGTTACAGACTTAAAAGTTAAGTCAGTCCTGCCAAAGTAACTCCTGTGGTCTTTGCTTTGGCAATGGTGGCAACTGGTTCACTCAATTCTAAAGTGAAGACCCTAAACCGAAGCCTGCCTGCCCACATCCTCCCATTTAAAGGAGAAGCTTATGTTGAAAGAAAGCTACATAACTATGAAAAAAAAAAAAAAATTACCCTGCTACTAATCGTATTAATCAGCCTTCATTCGATATTGAACCAACAACTAAAAAACATCAGACATTTGAAGAAAGCCGATAGCATGAAATAAAAAAGAAAAAGATTAACAAATGTAACGTGTCAAGAGATGAAACAGACAATTCAAAGAACAGAAGAAAGTTTTAAGAATCTTCTAATTTGTGTCTTCAGAAATATTTATTGGCTCCATAAAATAAAATAAAAATAGCTGCTAGCTGGTTTTTTAAAAGAGTCATCATTTTTAGCAGAGAATCAATATGGAAAAAAGAACCGATATTTAAGTTAATATTTGAGTAATAAAGATAACCGCCAAAAGAGCTCAAAATAATATTAGAATTAGCAAGAATTGGTAAGTGGTGAAAAATTACTAAATTTCTAATCTTTTTTCAGCAAGAAGTGAACATGTTCAACCTATAGTTAATAAATCAAGAAATAGAAATAGTGTGTTTCATATATAAATACTGTAAGAGTTCAGAGGAAACAACCAGTTACTTGGGGGCAAAAATGACATTGCTTGAATTCAGTTTATTTTTAAGAGTTTGTACGTGAAGATAGCCAAGTCAAAACGTCCTGTTTAAGAAAAATATTCAGGACTCCTTTTCAGTTAACGAACAGGCACATCAACTAGTATGATAGGGAAATATAAACAAAATAGGCAGAGAGGGACAGGATTAGGACCTGAGGTCCCCGGGGGGGGGGGGGCGGGGGGGGGAAGACACACATTTTGGAACAATGCTGGGAATGTCTGACTACAGCAAACCCCCTTGGGCTCAAGGTTCCTCTTAAGAACATAACAGACCCCACCTACTCCCCCTCAGGTTTCCCTCAGGAATTTGACCAAAGACATAAGTATGGCCATAGGCCGCCCCTCATACAATGGAAAGGAGCCAACCAGCAATGGAGGACCCAGCATGTAGAATTAGTTATCCAGCCAATCAGGATAAAACCTGAGAAGGAACATGGGGAAAGGGAAGGGGGAGGGTGACCAGAATCTTATAAAACAAGGACCCTTGCCTATAAGTCCATGGACATTCACTTTCGAATGTCTCCCTTCTATAAAGAGAGATTTCATACTATTTTTACTTTCTAATCTTATACTCTAATGAACTTTTGCCTGTTGTTCATTTTGTGTCCACCTCTTCATTCTTCTAAGTGGCATGATAATGAATCCTGGGTATTGAGGTAAAAAAACCTGCAACACTAGCATTTATTCAATATGTTTGGAAATCTTTCTAATGACAAATCTAAAGTAGTAACTAACTACGTGCTTACTGGCAAATGTTACAGAAAAGCATTGCCCTTCAGATCCCAGAAAGCAATAAAGCAATAGTCTTATTTCTTCAGTGTTTCACTTTTACATACAAGAGAAGAGAAGAGAAGAGAAGAGAAGAGAAGAGAAGAGAAGAGAAGAGAAGAGAAGAGGAAAGAAAGAATGAAAAGGGAAATAAACTGTAAGGAAAGGTGCTTTCTTTTAGGGCTGGGGGTGGAGAGACATTTCTTAATGTTTTTGACCATTTCGTGTATACTTTTTACATGTTGTTCAGGAATTATTTAATTCCTTTAAAGTATTTTTTAAAAATCTAATTCAACTATGGGGCTGAGACTAGGTGTTTCAAAAACTGAATGAGCTTAAAATATTAGACATATTCAAATGAGGATGAAAACTTCAACATCAGTAAGACACCAAGAATGACAGATTTTATCATCTCATGTTCACCAAATTCGCAGCTGATTTGAACTTTGAAAAACTATTATGGAACTAGTAAGAGAACCATTTCCTCTTCCTATTCAGGTTTAGGGAATACTTCCAAATTTCTACCCTTGGCCATGCCTTTTCTCAAGTATTTATTCACACGTTGTTGAAAACACTGACAATATAATCCAAACTGAATTAGCCACAGTTTTAAGAAACACTATGCTTTGGTGTGTTTAAAGTTGGTTCATTTGAACAATTGTATCTGGAACTTACTAACAATAATAAAAAAACAAAATTTTTATTATGACTTAAATAATGAGTGCCTACTAAACTCAGTATTTAAATACTAATTATTAATTAGGCTTTAATAATACTAGTACTTGTAGTACTTTGTTATAAAAACTTCCTTTACTAGTATGAACTATGACTTACAGATGCACTGCAATACCAAGAAATTTTATGCTAATTCAAGAAAAATTGTTTATAGTAAGCAATATATTGTTAGAAATATATATAAGCAGATACAGAAGAATAAGAATATGAACTATTATTTGGAATCCTGACATCCTGATATATTTCAAACGACTGTTCTGCGGGGGAAGCTTCATTCAAAAATCTCAGTTAAAATGGAAATACATCCAATCAAACACTGATATATATCACCATTCAAGAATCAAGAAACAAATTAATGAATAAAACACATGGAAGTACTTTACTTTAAAAATATTCAATAAAGTCGAAGAAATGGTTAATGGGGAACACTATGACAAATCATTATTAAACGTATTACAAGATGCAAATATTGTTAAAATATATGTGCATATTTAATGTATGAATTAAAGTCATCAAGCATTCTGTATAGTGTCATTTAATTTAACAAATGTTAATAAGGTATTTATAAATGGAATCTTCATAGAAGAGTAAACATCTCTAAAAATACTCCCAATAACTCACTCTAAAGTAGATCTCTTTATCCTCCCTATATCCCACAAATAATCATTTTACTCCTGAAATACTTATAGGATGTATCTGATATTAAGTGATATACAAATGTTTTAACTTTATACTGTAAGTTTAACCATTGTATCTATCTGATATTCACAAATTACCAGGTGAAAAATTCAGTCCAGCAAGTTAGTAGCATTTTGTAGACAGAACTCTGGAAGTATTTATATTAGTGAAATCATATTACTTTTAAACTCAGTTTACTCAAAATAATTGGTTTGTGTAGACAGTTTTGTCTTTCCCACACACATACAAAACAACAAAATAAATAGCTAATACTGTGCTAAAAGTAATCATAGAGCATAAAATTGTTTTCCCCAGATTTGTAATTATTATATTAAACATTACAGCAAGCTATAAGGATCCCAAACATTTCTTTAAATTATAAATGCATCAGTACACTATCTTGTAGCACTTTGTTTATATATATGATATTCATTTTCTAATAGTTGTGCTTTAGAACAGTACTTCTTAATCTTCAGCGAACACATAAATTAGCTACAGATCTTGTTAAAATGTAGATTGTCACTCGGTAGGTCTGGGGTGGGGCCTGAGAGTCTGCATTTCTAACCAATTCCCAGGTGACCACTGCTGGCCCATGGAACACACTGTGTGGAGAGGCTCTTAAATAATTGTTTCCTAATCTTGACTAATCCTCAGAATCATTCAGAGCAGTTGGCAGAAATTCACTGAAAATAATAAATCTCTTGTTTGGGGTAAGATTCAGAAAATGTGGCCAGATGGCTTGCCTAAATTTGAAACACTGATCTAAAAATTAGTAAACTTAACAAAAACTCTCGGCAGTTTTTAATGTCTCACTATTTTCACCAATATTTACATACTTCAGAAATTTTTCCTGATCAGTCGGAAAAAACTACCATTACAAGAAAAAATTGGAGAGGAAAAAACAACAACTGAGTATTGCTTACCATTATGTTTTCACTCATGTGTATTTCCTTACTGATTCTATGAAGAGATATTTAGATTAAGTACTATAAATGACAAAAAAAAACCCCCACAAAATTGCACAGAAGCAAAACAAAAGGAGACTGCACTTTAAAGTATTTATTATATGCCAGATATTCTGCTAGAAGTACTTTTGTCCATTTCTCATTATGTAGGATGGGCAAATGAAATTATTTTCCCCAAGGTAATTAAGAATCTAGAAGAGAAAAAGGTGGAAAAGCTTTCCATTCCACAAAGATTTTATGGTAGCAAGTTGAAACGGCCTTATTCAGGACATGGTATGAACTCTATGAAATCCATTACCCCAGGTAGTAGACAGGAGGGAGAGAGAGACTTGAGTGGTCAAAAACATAGAGGTGGGAAAGGCTTGGGCATATTGAGAGCAGAGTGAATATTTTGATTATTATGGAGAGTCAGTTAAAAATAGGGAGGAACAAGACATATGGCAGGAGGGGGAGATCTTAGAAAAATAACAGACTCAGCAATGCCAAATAAGTGTTTCGACTGTCAAACGGAAGCGATTTAATGAGAATAGAAGATTTAATGAGAGTAAAGTGTTGGATCAAGAAAGATAAGGGAATGTAAACTAATATGAGAAATACAGAAAGTTGTCAGAATGGAAAGAAAAAAAAAAAACACCAACAATCAAATTTTTGAGACCATGAGTTGGAACGATGCCTGGTGATTGTCAAATCCTTTTTGTGTTCTTGTCTGAAGTGGGTGGAGCTGAAAGCCCCGATTTATAGGAGGTGGAGAAAAGTGAAGTCAAAGTGTTCAAGGCAGCTAATATGATTCAAATATTCAGGCACTCTTCTAATGTGGGAGGTGGGGGTGGGGGAGCTTCCTTATAAATGATGCTGGTAGTGAAGTAATTAAACCCCCAGAAAAAGCCACAGGTGGTATAACACAAAGGAGAGATCCTGGAGTCAGAACCAAATATGAATCTTGGCTTAATCATTTGCTAAAATGTGACCCTGGATAGATTATTTTACTTCCTGGTTAAGCTCAGTTTCCTCAATAGAAAAAAAGAAATATGCAAATACCTATAATAAACCCTGCAAAGGGTTGTTATGCCCTAAAGAGGGGCTAGGGCACCTGGCTGGCTCAGTCGGTTAAGCGTCTGACTTAGGCTCAGCTCATGATCTCACTATTCCTTGGTTTGAGTCCAGTGTCAGACTATGAGTTTTCAGCACAGAGCCTGGAGCCTGCTTCATATTCTGTGTCCCCGTCTCTTTCTCTCTCTGCTCCCCCTGCCCCCCAACTCACACACACTCTCTCTCTCTAAAATAAACATTAAAAGAGAGAGAGAGAGAGAGAGAGAGAGAGAGAGAGCTTATGCCAAAAAGACCACATTATGATTTTGCCTCATAAAACCTGACATTATTGATACTTTCACCAAAGTCCCAATAAGGGCAAAACAGAAAAACAATTTAATTGAGTTTGGAAAACTTCAATGTATTTGCCTAGCAGAGAAGTGAAAAATTAAAAAAAAAAAAAAAAAAAAAGGAGAAGGATTTTAGTCAGCATGTTAAAATAAATTAGATTCAGTAACAATGATGTAGAGCTTCCTGGTCAGAAGTCATGGAACCATTTGGGGAGAATATACTTCTACTCGTTTACCACCAATTCCTGAAATTCTACTATTTAAGGTCTCCTTGGTAAAGCAGCAATATTAGCTGCTGGAAAAGTCTCCCAAAGCAAGGTCCTGTTGTGTCTTTCTAAATTTTCCTTATGCTTGAGTTCTGATTTTATGAACAAAAAGGTTTTTTGTTTAAGGATATGTTACCCTGTCATACCTTTGTATCCAAATTGTGTAGTACTAAGTGCAGAATTAAGCAGTTAAATGTATGTCTAAGAGCAATTTCAGTGGTTGATTTATTGGGTTGTTCTTAAATTTTAATACTGTCAATACAGTGAAAAAAAGACTATCATAATATTTCTGCATATATTTCATTCTGGTTACATGCTCGGCTTTCACTAAAAGGTTTTTCTAAAAAGTGAAAAGCTTTATTTTATTAATTACTAAAAATTAACCAATTACTTAAAAGTTCAAAATCTTAATGTATCTAAATGTTTCATAAAATAATTAATGTTCTTCAGATGTATATTAATCCATCTTAAATTTCTGAAAGGAAAGAACACTCATACTGTGCCTATGCTATTAGCCTCTTAAAAGAAAATCATTGCTAAATTTAAACTGATGAGTAGTTATTCTTCTGGCTAATAACATAAAGTATAACAAATATGGTCAGAGTAAAGCTGTCATAACTAGAAAATTTTAACAACCATGAATATACTCTTCCCTTCTTTTATACAATTTGTCCTAGAAATAGGAATCCCTAAAAGTTGATGTAGAGTTCAAATTTAGATATCATGGGGGGGGGGGGGGGAAGAAAGGGACACAATGACAGTCACAAGGTTAAACAGATTTAACAAATAATGTAAGAGGGGTAATAACCTAGCTGTGAGTTTACTCATCTTCAAATTTCCATCCAATTCCAATGAAAGTGGGTTTCTATTCCCTTTAAAGGACTGCATCCATCTATGCTCTTGAGGCCAGCACCCTCCCCCCATCATCTCTCAGGCCTTTTTTCAACTATTTATTCTTCTCCTTCTTTCACTTTTAATCTTTTCATCTCCACCGCCCCCTTCCCCCAAGACCTCTCCTCAAGTTCTGCTCCCTCTCAAGCCCCCGTCCTATCATCTCCCTTTTAATCAGCATTCCCCCCAAAGGACTGGTGTGTACATACAAGTTTTCACCTCCACATGCACTCTTTCAGTTATCTCTCAACTCACTGCCACACACTGTATTCTGTTGAAAACACTCTTGCCAAAACTGTAACCTGCTTCTTGTCTCATCCTAGTTTTAAAACCACCCTTCAGTCTGTGATAATGCTTTGTTTTGTTTTGTTTTGAATCTCTTAGCTTGTAAAAAAAATCTCTTCTATTGTCCTCTGACTCTTGGCTCCTGGTTCTCTGTTGTCTTACTGATTCACATCCTTCACTGGTTCTTTTTTCCCCTTACCTAATGTTTTGGCTTGTGACCTCTCTGTGGTTGTCTTTCTCTTCACAGCCTCCTTCAAGACAATGGACTCTAATCTTCTACCTATGGTGTGAATTCCAAAAATGCACCAACTCCAAATCATCACTAACTGCCTGCTGAACACAGATATCCCGATGGCAGTGCGAATAAACTTCGCAAACAACACTTTTAACACCTCCAACTTCCTTCTGCCTACCACCAAACCTACTATTCTTTCTGTATTCTAGATATCACCAGGTTCACAGTCAACCAAATATAAATATCTAGGCACGAATTTTTATTGTTTCTTTAATTGTCAACATAACTTTTGTATTCTCCCTTAAATCTGTCCCCTTAATTTCTTTCTCTGTCCTTCTAGTTAAGATTACATTATTGTTCAGGGACAGCGTCCTTTAACCTAGACACACAGATTTCAATATTTTTCTAGTTCAATCACTTCTTCCTACTGTTCCTAAGGATATATTTAAATGGGATCGTCTGGTTAAGTTACGTTCACTTCCTTGCTCAAAATCTTACAGAATATTTAAAGTTATTTACAAAAAGCCATTTGAAACTTCAAATTTTGGCGTTGGTCCATTTATTTAAAGACTACGTATACCAACTTTTCCCATAATATCCAGTTCTGCAGATAAAATACACTATGCTCTACCTTGAAAACCACCTATCATTTCTCTCTTCTGTAACTTTGCTTATTCCATTCCCAATGCCTAGAATGTTCTCTACACTTGTAGTGTGATGAATTTGTTGTGATTTTTTTTTCTTCAAAACTTCACCTCAGATAAATCTCTTCCATCTACCTGTCCCTATTTCCTCAGTACAGTGATTAAGTCTTTCAATTTGCTTGAGCTTTGAGTCCTAAATTACATACTTCCCATTTTCATGGTCGACACTTCTCAGATATAGGTGATTACTCATTATTCTACTGAAAATTTTTGTATCATTGTGAGTTATACATAGTTTATGTTTAATGAGTATGTGTTGAATGGAACCCTATCAAAGGGCTAAGAATAATTCCAAAATGTGGATTGGATGAGTCTAGACATACAAGATCAACAGAGGGATTAATCAAAGTGGACTGTATTGGTGAAAAAGCATTTATGTGGGATAGTATTGAACTGGGCTTGTATAGCCAGTAGAATCTGATAAGCAGAAAAGAACAGGGAGGATGATAGAAGTGATAATAACACCAAAAAAAGGAATAGAAAAAAAAAAAACACACATTGTATGTTTGGGACTTACACATAGGTACATCAGTCAGGACCCAATGTTTTTGTTTATGAAATAATAGGGGATAAGTTTGGGAAAGAAAAAGCCTAGTTTTGGGGAAGCATATTACTGTAAGGCTAAGGCTTATAAAGCTTTATCCAGCAGACAATGGGCAGCTCTGAAGACTGTGTATGAGTTATGAGAAAGAGGAATAGGAACAATTACTTATCTTACAATGGTATCAGTTAAAAAAACAAACAAACAGTATGTACGAATTAACAATGGTAGAATTGATTATTCCAGACTTGGAATAATATTGACTTTTCTAGAACCACAATTTCTAAACAGTACTCAAACTTTGTATTCACATCTGTGGCTTTAAGTAGTCCATTTACAAGTACTTTGAATATATTTTACAGGATCAAAGTTGTGTGTTACAGACCTAGCATATTAGTCTGATTAATTCAAGCATCCATTCTGAACTTACCTATTTAAATGTTTGGTATTTCAGTCTCATACCTGAAGTATTGTCTTCTTTTCTTTCTATTTTAAGATAAGGATGGGTTAAGAGACCTACTAATCACTTATTCTCAACTATTAAGACACAATATTTATCTGACGGAGAGTAAACAGACAATTTTAAAAGCTGGGGGAAACCTCTTTGGTCATCTCTACAGAGCAACTGATCTTGGTTGGATGTGTCGTCTAAAGCAACAGAAAATGACCATAAAGAGTTAAGATTTAGTAACCATTAAGTTTATTCCTTTAAACATTAGGAACTAACTTTGAAATGCCCTGTATACCAAGGTAAGTGTTTCATGTCTTTTTTCTAGCTGAAATCCTAATTAAAAAATGTAAGCAATAAGTCAATTGTCTTAGATTTCACGATTCATTTTACAATGTTTCTGGGGGGAATCACTGGGGATCCTTTTCTTTTCTAACATCTCAACCTATAAATAAAACTATCTCAGAGATATGACTGAGACCTTAAAAGTGTCCTCAACAGGGGCGCCTGGTGGCTCACTCAGTTAATCATCTGACTTCAGCTCAGGTCACAGTCTCATAGTTCATGAGTTCAAGCTCCACATCGGGCTCTGTGCTAAAAGCTCAGAACCTGGAGCCTGCTTTGGTTATAATTATTATATCTATATCTATATCTATATCTATATCTATATCTATATCTATATCTATATCTATATCTATAATTATATGTATAATATAATTGTTATATATTATATATTATACACAACATTATATTATGGATAATTATTAATAATACAATTATTACAATATATTAATACAATAATTAATACAATTATATTATTAATAATATAATATATTATTATTAGGGGAGTCACTGAGGTATTTTATATATATATATTAATATATGTATATATATATATATATTATTAGGGGAGTCACTAAGATTCTTTATCATTGTTTTCTGAAATGTAAAATAAAGGATTTGAATGAGAGGAAACACAAGGGTCTTTTTAGCTGGAAGCCATAATATCCTCTCAGTCCATATAGGATGGAAGTACATGTCAGGTATCCATCCCCTTTCTTCATTTGGGCAATGCAGTAACAGGGCATAACGCTTCTAATACAGCAAAATAACTATCCAGATCATAGATAAAGAGACAAAGGCAGGCATGCAAAAAAAAGTATATTTTTCAGCTTTAAGAGAGTATATGAAATATGTAACTTACAGGGGACAAGGGTTTAGGGAGGAACAGAGATACAACAACAGTGTACTTATTATTCATATGATTTTATTTTTTTAATCCAGCTTTGTATTAATTATCCATGCATCAGAAAAATATTCACTAGGTATGCATATATGATGCTTTAGGAATATTTCAGCTTGTGTATCAAATTTTGATGACATAATTTTGTCAACTCTCTTTCCCCATAAAATTATACAGTCACATGTGAAGTCATGGATTATACCTAATATCAGATAAATTTATCCGCTGTCCTCTCTTCACTGAACCCTTAAGTTCTCTTATTCCTAGTCTAAATTGTCTGTTTCAGCCAGACTAAATATTTTACACACAAAATTCTAAATTAAAATTAAGGTATTAAATATTGTTACTCTTAAAATATTGAATATACAACCTATATAACCTGGAGAGAGATGTTATAATTAGCACTCTGGATTTGAAAGGTAAATTGTTTCTGCCAGTATCACAAAATATTTCATACTATCTGTTGTTAGAGAGAACAGGAGGAATATCTGCTGGAGTGATAATCACAACTTGAGGAAAAAGAGCTTAGGGACATGGTTGCAAGAGCCTAAGCATTTCATGTTGTTTCTTAATGTTAAATATGACAAAAGTTGCATCTTGAAATCTTTAACTTGATGTTTAAGACTTTATTCTTTATCTTACCCTAAGGTGAATTTACTTGCACCAAAATTATCATTAGGATAAAGAATATGATTAATTGGAAGTAAAGATGTGCAATTTCATCTAAGATGTATGAATCATTATATGATGATAGCATGACAGAACTTTGATAATGTAAGCTTCCTGAACTCCCCTGCATAAAGATTTAAAGTACAGAGTACAGTTTTAGGTTTAAGTCTTAATGTCAATGGGAATTATATGCTGCTTAACATGACATCCTACATATTGAAATTATGTGAAAACTCCAGCTATTTAGAAATATTTTTGAAGTAAATATAATGCAGCATGAATGGTGTCAGTGATAAAAATTCGATTTCTATAACTTGTTAATCCTATGCATAACTAACTCATTTGACTAATAAAAATTACAAATGTAAAAGATCTAACTTGAAAAAGAAGAGAAGTGAGTTGCATATAGAACTCAAAAACACATACACATTCTTTTACATAATGGATCATTTAGATACATATATGTATGTGTGATTTTGTGTGTGTGCGTGTGTGTGTGTGTGTGTGTGTGTGTGTGTGTGTGTATGTATGAGCCATAAAGATTTATACACGAGGATGACTTGGTTTTTTGTGCTTTATGCTTATTATTATACTAAAATAGGATGAATTGGAAACATACAAGGGAGAGAAATACAAGTAACAAATATGATATACACTTTATAAGTCTTTAGAAATATGCAAGAACTATAGAGTGAACTGTTAGAAGTTAGTGCAGATTATATTTCGTATCTGTGGAGACTATGCTAATAGCTCATTACAAATAACTAAAATGCGAAAGGAAAAATACAGTCTATCTCAATGGGCACCATAAATTCACATTATTGCCACATACATATTCTAGTGTGTGTATCGATTTATTTGATGAAAAATATATTAACAACAACAAAACCTGATAACTAAATAAATAATCCTTTCATCAGCCCCTGATTTCTGCCTTACTAATGCTTTGGTGAATCATCGAGGGGAGTAAATTATTCATTATAAATTTCAAAGAGGAGTCTCCATTGACAAAGCTCTGCTACTGGTCCTTCTTGGAACCAACATCAAGAGAATTCATTGCAATCTCAAATATTGCAATAAAATAGAAGGTGAGAGGCAATCACTCAGGAGAGGTGTCTAGAATGAACTGAGCTCAGGGAGCTACATCCCAGCTGAGTGAGGTGTGTAAAGATAATTATTAATATTTTGACTTACACTTGGAAAGAAAAAGATTAATCAAGAAGTTGCATACAAATGTCAGCCAAGGTTTTAAATACAGAAATCTTTATTCTATTTCTGATGAAGAATCTGAAAGATTTTAACCATAGCCTTAAATACGGTCACTATATTACAACTTTATGGCATTAACAAAATCAGTTATAGAAGTGTTTCAAATATTTGATTAGCTTAAGGCTTATAACAAAGGACCTAGTACAGTACCACCACTATTGTAATAGTAAATAAAAAAATTAATTAACAAATCTAATTTGTACTGCTTCATAATAAATTCAAGTTTATGAACAATGGAAAGATATTAGGGGAGTCACTGAGATTCTACCACAACTTTACACTAATAGTGAAGAGTTAAATCTTGTGATACAGGTTTTGTAGGAAGGATTCTCTAAAAAAGTTACCACAACATTATCCCCGGTTAACTGTCTCCAGCATGTTAAAATTGTCAATACTACCAATCAGCAATAATTCATCTTTAACTCTTGGTTAGTCTCTGCTAATAAATGTATAATAGAGGAGGAAGAAAATATTGGAGGTCCTCTGGCACTGCGACATGTATCTCCCAACTTCTTATCTCATGTGCTCTAGCTAGATACAGACAGTTAAGGGGACAGTCACATTTCCTAACATTCTTTAGCAATAATTTTCCTTGGCTGCCAGAAGGACATCATTTAGATCTGGTGAGGAAGGATTCTTTCTCTTCCACTTAGCTGTCTTCCATTTAGCAAATCATAAAACATTTGGGTAACACTGATTTTTGTAAGTCAGTGTTTAACTTAATAAATATAAAGACTTTCTTTTCATTAAGGGACATTTCCATCTGTCTTATTCATTATTCAAGGTATAATGTCTAATGATTCTCATTTAATGTTAATACCAAATATGTATCTAAATTTACATAAAATAGAATCACCCCTTTAGTCCAACCAAGAATATACGGATGCTACCTACTACAGCTACTGACTCAAATATCTGTTGCACACTTTCTATGTGTTAGTCATCAAGCTAAGTACTTTGCAGTTATAAAATTTAATCCCCATTACCACCCTATAAGGTAGATATTACTATTATTCTAATTTTATAGATCGAGAGCATGAGGCTAAAAAAGGTAAGTAATATGTCCAATATTCAATCTAGAAAGCTGATTCCAGTGCCCATGCAATACATGATTTGCTGTGGGGTAGAATTCATGGAAAGCCTAAAAAGACAGATGAACATGGATAGAAAATAAGAGATTTTTAAAAACCGTCACTATCCTCTTTCCCTTATTTTCTCCAATCCACGATTCTCATCAAAATGAAAGCAGGAGGCAATAGCTACAGAATAAAGATCTGTAAGGGGAGAGATTCAATGTGGTCAATTCAATTTAATTTGAATGGGTTATAAACCAACTGGGTCAAGGCCAGCCAAGTGTCAGTTTTGGTTTTTATAGGTCCAACAAGTTTTGTTCATCAAAATACTCATTTGACCCAATGCTAAATGTTTTGAAAATAAGACCCAAAAGACAAAGACTCTAAGCATTCAACATAATTGCCTTAGCACATGAAGCTAACAGGAGAATCCTATGTAAAGTAGTATTCACTTAGGTGCAAAAACCTGTAGGCAAGACTAACAATAAGATTATCTGCAGGTAGGTGTTAATGAGGCCATTCAGACAGATGAGGTGTCAACAAGGTCTAGTTATTGGGGAGTGAACTTGGGTTACTATTGTGTGGCGGGGAAGCAAATTCAGGATCTTGACAGCCATTGGTAAAGCTGTTTGATATATCAAGCTGTTTGATATATCAAGAGGGAAAAAAAAGGCATCTATCTTATTATTAAAGTTTGAAAGAAAGGTAAAATAAGTGAAGATTTTTCCAGATTAAAGTTAAATATATACCACTGGCAAAAAACAGAGTGTGAAAAGGAAGTATTGAAAAGTAATCTCTCGCAATGAAGTGCTTTTACTCTCATACTTCTGTCCTTTAAAGCCCAAACTTAATGCTTTCCCCAATAAATTCAAAGTTATAACAAGGATTTTATATTGTTAGAATGGTAAACATACAACCTATGCAGACCAAACATTTCTTTGAAATACAACAGGTAGATAGAATTTAAGATTACAGTTATCAGGTAGAGATGACGTAAGTGAGCATAATTATTACCCGGGATTGCAATAAATTAGTAGAGGCACAATAAATATAATCTATTAGTGGATACATAAAAGTACCACTACTATTCAACTAATGTGATAATAAAGAAACACAATACTCAGATGACAGCTACCGTCTGGTCACTACTTGCATACCAAAACATCAGAAGACACTTCTCCGAAATATATTTTTATTGCATCTTTTGTTAGTAACTTGATAGAATATATGCCTGAAAGAGGATGGTATGATAGAGAACTTCTGACATATGTTTAATATCAAATATATATTATCACTTATTTCTTCAAGGTAATTTGGGCTTTAATTGCAAATGGATGTTTTCCTCTGAAATTTATGGGACTTTACTTCTAGCTTGTTAACAGGCTTACAGGATTTTTAGTTTTTAAGTTAAGGGAGGGGGGAGTAAAAATTAATATAACCTGCCAATTTGGAACATTTGCCCAAAAAATTTTGGCTTATTATTTGTGAAGGTTGATCAATTATGGGTGCAAGTAATATGTATGATATTAAATTAGTCCACTCAAAGGGATGTATGATCTCTTAAAAATTTTAGAATCATTACAGTGATTCACAATTTATTACAAATGTCAGTTAAATAGATTATAAAGGAACATGGCTGGCTTTCGGTACCCCTATCTATATTTTCTACACCTTTCTTCCTCTTAGCCCACTAGTTATGGTGCTCCAGAACTTAAGTGAGTTTCACCCCAGCATATTGGTACTTCTGAAATTTACTAAAACAGAGCTATGTCCATCACACAGACATTGTCAGCTATGACTAACAGATATAATTTGTCTTAGTTTGAATCTTGATTTTAAATTCCATTACGTAGCCGTTTTAGCTTGCCGAAAGTTTGTATCTAATGTACAATAAGCACCTACTGAATATTTAGTGTTTTCTTTGTGTGGGGAAGTCAGGAAGCATCATTTGCAGAGTCACTCAGTGACTAATTTGAAGTATTAAGTTTGGTGCACTGTAGGGATGGCAAATTCATGAACTTCCATACTCCTTCTCCCCATCAGCCACAGCAGACCTCACTACTTCATCCTAGTTCTCTTTCTGTTTTAGATAGTAACCACAGTCTCAGACACATGGAACAACCTCAGATTCCCATTCAGCAGAGCACTCAAGGCAACCATGAACAATCTGGTATATCCTTGGAAAGGACTGATACCCTGATGATCACAGACTTGGGGTACAAATTCAGCCTTGCTGGGGCACTTGGGTGCCTCAGCAGGTTAAGCATCTGACTTTGCTCAGGTCATGATCTGTCAGTCCATGGGTTTGAGCCCCATGTTGGGCTCTGTGCGGACAGCTCAGAGCCTGGGGCATGCTTTAGATTGTGTGTCTCCCTCTCTCTCTGCCCCTCCCTGCTCACACTCTATTTCTCTTTCAAAAATAAACATTAAAATAAACAAACAAACAAACAGATAATTTCAGCCTATGTGCCTTTCCATAGAGGAGTTAAATGGCCTTTGGTGAGTCATTTAATTTCTCTGTGGTCTGTTTTCATCTGAAAATATGTCAGTGAAAATATGAAGATCTGATGCCATAAATTTATGTTTACATCAGAATAGAGAATGATTTTTTTTTAAATGGTAGAAGTAGTTTTGGATAAAGAACAAACACTATTAGTAGTTCAGTCAGCTCACTCTTCAGTCTAATGAAAACAATTTTTCCATTGGGATTATTTTAGGGAAAAGTGCTACCAATTAGAAATACTGCCTTTTCCATTTTTAATGCACTATTTTCTTCAAGTATATTTTTGGATGATCTTTATTAATAAGTTAAAGTACACAATTATTTTTGGAGTTTATCTTAAATTTATCTTCCTACAAAATAACAGAGAATACCTAGAAAATAAGATTAGTCTTCCACATTTCAGCAAAACTTATCACAACTTTTTAATTTCTGGTATTTTCTTTCATTATTGTTGCCAAGAAAGCTCAGGAGGGGCAAACACTTTAGGATAAAATGAATGGAACTCAAACTAGATAATTTCAGATCATTACACAACTTGTTTTAATGTACAAAATTCATTACCAATCCTCTGCATTCACTATTTCCATAAGATAGCATGCTGTTGTTTCCACTTCTATTTCTGTTTTGCATTGAACATTTGAAAAATGTCTTATGTTTAAATATTTTCCACAAAGGATAGCATTCCATATTAATTAACACTGTTTTTGCTAAGAAAAATATTCTTTTTTTAAAAAAGCCAAGGTATAAAATTAGAAATTTCTTCTTTATTCAGGAATACACTATGTGCTTATAAAAGTCTTAATTGTAATGTGTTCTATCAATTATAAATAGGAAATACTAAGTATACAGTCTTAAAAGATAAATTCTGGGTGAGCCAATTTAGGAATAGTCTAGTCCATGGAAACTAAGTAAGTACCTCAATTCTTAAGGGAACAAGCAAAAAGTCTACATATGAAAATATATGACTTACATATTTAGAGATCCCTTAAGAATATAGGTAGTATCCATGCTATCTAAAAACATGAAGTCACTCTATTTAAAAATTCTTGAATGGCCACTTCAGGATTGTTATTCTTTTCCAAGGCTAACTGGTATGTGAATTGGGTCATGAAAGCATTTTTTATTGAATATTATAGTCTAAGGAAACAAATTATACTCTAGTGACAGAATATGTAAAAAAAAAAAAAAAAAAAGGTCTTGGCATGTTTATATGGTAACTTGCAGACATGGAATGGCAACTTTTCCCTAAAAAATGTAAATATGTATTGTATCTATCCATAATCTCTACTTAATTTTTGCATATCAGCACTATCTCATCAAACGATTCCTAAAAGTTCAAGAATGGTGTAGTGGTGAATCAACCATATGCCTTTATATATTTCAGGTAAATTTTAATGCCATCAACTCATAGAAACAGTGAAGTGTATACATGATGAAATATAATTGAAGAGAGAATACAAGAAGTAACAGAAAACCAACTAATTACATAAGTATCTTAACATTAATCATCTCTTGATTATCTGCATCAATGAAAGGGAGTGGCTAATAGAAAATCACAGATAATCTATTTAGTGGGATTGGGTCTCTGGCTTTGTGCTTAGTAGCCAAATTTCTAATTGCCCAGTGTAACTTACTGCAAATGTGTTGTGAGGATGCCCATCACCAGAAGAGTGGCCACAGACACATAATTTTGTTTCTGGAAGCAATTCCTAGATTAAACAAAGAGAATCAGGAGTTGGCTTTTTTTCCCTCCAATCTTAATGCTCAAACTAATAATGTACAATATCATTAAAAAATATTTTTGGATTATTATCTTGGTAGGTGAATATAGATGAGACTATTCCATCTTTGTGTCACGGTTAAAAATGGTATAGATTTAAATAAAAATAATTTGGCAGATACAGAGTTGGATATTTGAACATAATGAATTAACCACTAACCAAAAATAATTCGTCTGCCATGATCTTGACTTAGCAACCTCACTTCCCATTTCTAAGCTAAAATTATGGCCAATGTTAATGAATACTCCTATAAATTTAAATGATACTGTGATTTTAGAGTATGGGGTGGTATTTATCCTTAAAACTTTAATTATGTGTTTTTGAAAAAGCTAACTGTTGATTTGTACTCCATTATAACAATACAGATGAACATGAATCCTGTCTTGTCATGAAATGTGAGGATAATCACAGGAATCTCTTTAAGCTGCCTTGGCCATGCATTACTATTAACACAAATGTTGCCATTAAATATACATTTGAGACCACGGAGCCAAACTCTAGAATCTCTGTGAAAACCTGTTGAATTGTACCACTTGCACTGAGAACTACTCTATACACTCAAATGTATAGTTTGCATTTCTATCTGTAAAAGCAAAGTGATTATTTATTGATAAATGACATGGAATGTCATTTTTTACCTAAGTAGCATGAGACATTTCAAAGATTTTGTCTGAAGGGCAAAAGGATTACACTGCATTTGAACAGACCATGTGACAACACATCCTTAGACTTCATGTATGATATGAAAGGATGATCCCCATTCATAAGATCCACAAGGGAAATTATATCAGAAAAGAAGAAAAGCAAGGAGGGCTGTGGTAGGGGTGTCAGGGAGTATTTGTAGTGGTTTGATGCATGTAAATATTACATCTTATAAATAATTCTTTTCAAATACATCTCTGAAGTTCAGGGTCTCTGTTTAAGAAACGGATTGTATATGCTTTACATGACTACGTGCCATTTTCTGCAAGATAAGAGCAGCATTAATTCAAACAGGAAAAATGGCTTCCAAAATATACCTTTCCTTTCATTTCCTATGAAGAAGTATGTTAACCTGATGCTGGCAGATGAGGACTACAGAAAAAAAAATGTTCAAGTTATATTTTACTGTCAGAATCCAACAAACACGTTTTCATCTAAATTATTTTGTCAACAGCCTTGTAGTACCCTTGCTAACCTTATTTGGCACCAGTGCATAATTAGATACACAGGGGTGTGACTCCAATTGAAGGTGTTGGCATTGTAGCACTCTGTGAAAATATTAACTATGAGGTTAACTCCAATTTTCTCTTCTTTAATTAAATGCACATGGTACTAATGAGGTAACCTACTGTTCCTTGATAGCACTAATTAGCTAAGAGGAGAGTACACTCTCACACTGCAATTTAAACCTAAAAATAAGGTTGAAATATGCTAATTGCAGGCAATTTAAAACAGTACAAGTTGAAGAACTAGTCATAATAAGAGAAACTGACTGCTTTACAGCTAGGCAGCTGTAACTTTGGTTAAAATCAAAACAAGCCACATGATTTTTGGACTGCTATTTAACAAGGTCATAAGCATCCTAAAAAAAAATGAAATGCGACCCCATACTGTAGCAATGAACCATACTAACAAAAAATCCTCAGATGAACACTCGTCAACATAAAAGCAAAAACAAGTGAGCATCGCCAGAACTCCGAAGGCGCCATGACACTATTTACATTTATACTGAAAACTAAACTCCATAAATAAGCAATATCACCTTAAACTCTTTCAAGAGCACCCAAATCAAATATTGTACTTTGTGTCTTCAACATACCACAAAACACACTGGAGTCCTGAAGATCTGCCATTCCAGTCACGGGGTCAGAAGGAAGGATACATAGAAGCTTACATAATAAGCCTCAACACTCGAGAAATATAGAAATGAGAAATTTCCAGATAATGTACAAGTACAGTGATAAAAGGAATACACAAAAGATGCTATGGAATAAAATGGTGTATGTACCATTTAAGGAATACAGGTGTGAAAATATCAGAAGGATTTTATTATGAGGAGATTTTCACTACTCCTCTCTACAGATGAGAGGTTTGGGATGAAAGTAGCCTGGAGCTTCACGGTGAGAGAGAATATTCTCCATTCTTAGCTCAATGACTCAGAAATATAACTTCAATAAATCCAAGTATAATCCAAACGTATTTTCTTGAGTTGCTTCTCAAATATTTCCCAAATGTGGTTTTAAATGATAAACAATGAGATAAACTATGATACACAGCATGCTTCTGAGAGACCTTCAGATCATTAAAATATATGTTCTCACTGTACAAAGTATATTTTCATTATTTTTTGATTCTGTAAAATCCATAACGTCATATTTTTATTAATCAGAAACTTTAATTCACCAAAACACTCACAGATGGACAATGCCAAATCATTCTTGTTAACACAGATAGAAATAAAGTACACTAAAATGATAGTGTCATTCGTTGATCCTTAGGGACAAGAGATAGGGACTGCCCCACACTAACGACTCACAGTGACAGTTTTTTTGCCCCTGCCACTTAGCATGCAAAATTATAAAGTATATGCATTTTAAACAATAGAAAGAGTTGAGCAAGCAGGGTGCCTGGGTGGCTCAGCTGGTTAAGCAACCGGCTCTTGATTTGGGCTCCTGAGTTTGAGCCCCGAGTCAGACTTCGCAGTGACAGTGCAGAGCCTGCCTGGGATTCTCTCCATCTCTTCTTCTCTCTCTCTGTCCCTCCCCTGCTCTCTAGCTCTCAAAATAAATAAATAAACTTTGAAAAAATTAAAATAAAAAGAAAGAAAGAGTTGAGCAAGCAAGAGTTAAAAAGCAAAATTTGTGAAAATAGAAAGCCAACTTAAAGTTTACTCAAGAACAATAATAGGAGAAAGCAAATCATTTGAAAGGCAAAAGCTTCTAATTCCAAACTAATAATTCCTGGAGTTAAAAGTATGTGGGAATAAATTTTGCACTACCATTAGCCCGTCACCCTGTCTTGCCAAAAGGCTTGGTTGAAAAAACTGTGCTTTGAAAAACCCACCCAGCTTCTTCTCCTGCCTGTCCTAGAGCTTTCTCCAACAGAAAGTGATAGAATATTGGTGAAAGAGGCTAATAAGTCTCTAATCAACCATGCTTTACTAGATTCATGAAGTTGTGGGTCTGTAAAGGAGTAGCAAGGCGAATGAAATCAGTCATTTAGAAATGGGTCTCCTACAGGCAACCTGACATATTCCAGCAAATTGCAGGGAAATACAATGTGAATGGATATTTTAAATGTTTGCATCTGTTTCAAATAAGCACAAAAGAACCTTTTAACAGTGAAAAGGCCAGGACAGTGTACTGGAATGAGCTTTCGACATTAACTTCAGAAGGAATCTATTCTTCTGTTAAATATGGATCATTGTAATTTTCTGTTAAAACAATAAAAGGTAAGCCATTCAGTGTTGAAAACAAAAATACTAGCTCTGGAGACAGTATGACAGGGTTCAGATCCTGACTCAACACTTAGTAGCGGTGTGAACTTGAGCAAGTTATTTAGCCTCTCTTGGCCCCTCTCTCTAGGAAGGGTAATAAATGACACCATCATAAGATTAAATACACTGATTTGTATCTAGAACAGTGCTGGAACCCATATGTTCAACAATGTACTTAATATTTATTCGCTGTCATTACTGCCTCAGAACATTCAATTTTTTTTCAAATAAAAATATTAAAGTCCTACTATGTATGCAGTACTACACGCTGTAAAGTATACACAAATTCCCAAGACATCATATCTGCATACAAATAGCTTTCAGTCTCTCATTAGACTTCATGATACAAATCAAAACCTCTTTCACATGAATAAAAAATCTTTTGACCACGGAGGTAAAATATCTGTACTCTGAAAACTACATGACAGTGATAAAAGAAATTAAGCATGACACAAATAAATGGAAAGATATACCATGCTCATGGATTGGAAAAACTAATATTGTTAAAATGATGTTACCCAAAGTAGTCTACAGAGTGAATGCAATCCCTATCAAAATACCAAGAATATTTTTCACAGAACTAAAACAAATAATCCTTAAATGTATATGGAACCATAAAAGATCGTGAAGAGGCAAAACAATCTTGAGAAAGAAGAACAGATCTGGAGGTATCACAATCCCAAATTTTAAGCCATTCTACAAAGCTATATTAATCCAAACAGTAATGACACGGGCACAAAAATAGCCACATAGATCAACAGAACAGAACAGAGAGGCCAGAAATAAACCCACACTTATATGGTCAATTAATCCATGACAAACGAGACAAGAATATACAATGGGGAAAAGAGAGTCTCTTCAACAAATGGTGTCGAGAAAACTAGACAGCTACATGCAAAAACAAAAAACAAAAAACAACAAAAAAAAGTGAAACTGGACCTTTCTTACACTGACAACAAAAATAAACTAAAAATGGAGTGAAGACCTAAACATAAGATATGAAACCATATAACTCCTAAAAGAAAACCTAAGCAGTAAACTACTGGACATCAACCTTAGCAATCCTTTTTTTTTTTTTTTTTTTTTTTTTTTTTTTTTTGGTGGTGTTAGGGGGATCTATCACCTCAGGCAAAGGCACAAAGACAACAAAAGCAAAGATAAATTATTGGGACTACATTAAACTAAAGCTTTTGTATAGTAAAGGAAACAATGAACCTAAAGGGAAACCTACTGAATGACAGAAGATACTTACAAATGATAGGGGGTTAATATCAAAAATATATAAAGAGCTCATACAACCAATGCCAAACAAAACAAATGCTCCAAGTCAGAGGACCTGAACAGATACTTTTCCAAAGATGTACAAATGGCAAGCAGGCACATGAAAAGATCCTTGATATCACTCATCATCAGGGAAATGCAAATCAAAACCTCAATGAGATATCACTTCACAGTTGTCAGATTGGCTAGTATCAATAAGGCAAGAAATAACAAGTGTTGACGAGGATGTGGAAAAAAAAGGAAACTTTTGGGCCCAATTGGTGAGAATGTAAACTGGTGCAGCCACTACAGAAGACAGTGGGGAGGAATGGGGCACCTGGGTGGATCAGTTGGTTAAGTGTCCCCCTCTTGTCAGGCTTGGCACTGACAGTGGGGATCCTGCTTGTGATTCTCTCCTTCTTTCTCTGCCCTTCCCTCTTCTCTTTTTCTCAAAATAAATTAATAAATTAAAGAAAAAATAAAACAGTACAATGGTTCCTCAAAAAGTTAGAAATACCATACCACCAGCAATTCCACTTCTGAATCTGAAGAAAACAAAAACTCTAATTTGAAAAGATATATGTACCCCTATGTTCATTGTAACATTATTCACAATAGCTAAGACATGGAAGCGTCCTGAGTCCCATCAAAAGATGATGAATAATGAAGATGTGGCATCCATGTATACAATGCAGTATTACTCAGACATAAAAAAGAAAGAAATCTTGCAATTTGCGACAACATGGATGGACCTGCAGGGTATTCTGCTAAGAGAAGTAAGTTAGACAAAGAAAGATAAATACCATATAAGTTCACTTACATGTGAATCCAAAAAAACAAAACAGAAACAGTCTCATAAATGAAGAGAACAAATGGGTGGTGGCCAGAGGGGTGGGAGGATGGGTGAAATAGATGAAAGGGATTAAGAGGTACAGACTTCCAATTATAAACTAAGTAAGTCATGGGTATGTAAAGTACAGCATAGGAAATAGAGTCAATAATACTGCAATAACTTTGGTGACAGATGTTAACTAGACTTATTGTGGGGATCATTTCATAATGTATATACATGTTGAATCATTACATTGCATACCTGGAATTAATATATTATTGTATGTCAATGATATTTCAATAAAATTAAAATAAAATACATTATCTTTTAGCTTTTTAGAAACCTGATGCAGCAAAGCAAAAATTAATGATTGTGTTTGCATTCAGTAACAAGGTGAAGTGACTTCTAAAAGAAAGAATATAATTTTTGCAAAGTTGATGAAGGTATACGTTTCATAGAAAAATAGGCAAGAATTATATATTGATCGTTTATAACAAATAAAAATGTTTTAAATAAGTTTGTTGCTTGAGGTTGGCGGAAGCTGTGCTCAAACTTTTCTTTAACATTTCTTCAGATTTTATTTTTTTATTTAAAACATTTTTTTTAATGTTTATTTATTTTTGAGACAGAGAGAGACAGAGCATGAACGGGAGAGGGTCAGAGAGAGAGGGAGACACAGAATGCAGAGCAGGCTCCAGGCTCTGAGCTGTCAGCAGAGAGCCCGATGCGGGGCTCAAACTCACGGACCGTGAGATTATGACCTAAGCTGAAGTCAGACGCTCAACCGACTGAGCCACCCAGGTGCCCCAGATTTTATTTTTTAGTAATCTCTACACCCAACATAGGGTTTGAATTCACAACTCCAAGATCAAGAGTTGTATGCTCCACTGACTGAGCCAGCCAGGTGCCCTTTTCTTTAACATGTTTAAAAAAAGCTGAAATACAATGATATCTGAATGGAACCGTAGTCCACATTTTAAAGGTACACAAGTTTTTAAAAAAGTGTTTAGCTAGTCAAGAAATATGGCCACTCTTGACCTGGTATAAAACAAGAACAAAATTAAACAGTTGGTTGGCCTTTCTTCTACTCCAACTGTTTAGTTTGTTGGTTTGGTTGGCTGTTTTGAGGCCATTCATTATATCTTATGGAAACTGCCCCCGGGACAGTGTGGCCAGGGTTGTGCCAGGACGTTCTGTGTTGGCTTAGCAAATTCAAATTGCTTCATCCTTCTCCAGCCCATGTTTGAAAAACAGATTCAAAGCTGTCTAGCTCTGAAGAAAAGGTGAAGAAAACAGAACTAATGCCTGGAAAAGATTTTGTATATTTCCTAAGTCCAGTGGCTCAAAGTGGTTGGGTTAGCCCTGCCTTCCTTTTTTCCCCCCTGTGGCACAGACTGAAAAACCCACATAAAGTTGAGGAGCACATGATGTGGCCATCAAAGAATCACTTTGCAGACAAGGGAAATGAAGTCCAAGGAGCTGAAATTATTTACAAAAGGTCATGCTTTTCTTTTTAAATGTTTATTTATTTTTGAGAGAGGGGGAGGGGCAGAGACAGAGGGGGACAGAGGATCAAAGTGGGCCCTGTGCTGACAGCAGAGACCCCAAAGCAGGGCCTGAACTCACGAACTGCGAGGTCATGACCTGAGCCAAAGTCAGATGCTCAACACACTGAGACACCCAGGCGCCCCAAAAGGTCATATTTTTGTATTTATTTTTAAGGCTTCTGTGCACAATTGTACAGGTTCTCAAACTTTAGCATGTGAAAAAATCTCTGGATAAGTTGTTATAACTGCAGTTTCAAGGCTACATTCCTAGAGAATCAGATGCAAAAGATCTGGGATAGGGTACAAGAATATGCATTTAAAAAAGCATCTTGGTGATTGTGATTTAGAGCTTCTGTAATTCTACTTTGAGAAACCTTGTCTTTTGTGTTCAGGATATTTGCATTACAGGTAAGTTTCATTATTTCATTCTATTTAGTCAGTCAACACTTTTTTCAGAAGGTTGCCATTGTCTCCATCTAGATACCACAGACACTTGGGAAGATTTGTGATTTTAAAGTACTTAATAGTAATCAATTCAACACACTGAAATTTCCAAAATAAGATTTGATCCCCATTTCATAGTGAAAAAGTACTGAAGAATTAAGAAAAATTACAGAATATAACAATGTTGAAGTCAGATTTTTCGCTCTGTTTTTGTCAATCCTGTCTCATTCACCTCAGAAAACTGCCATCATAACTGGCACTAATTGGCACCCTTGTTACAAATCTCAGCAGAGGAGTCAAGAATAGAAAGATATGGACACCTCTTACCCAAGCACCTGGCTGTCTGCACAGGTGAGGCTGAGATCAAGGATGGGACAGATGACCTGGCTGCCGTCTGTGAGAAGGATAAGACCTACAACTGTTCCCTAAGTAGACAACTTGAATCTCCAGGGATGTTAATCAAGTATCTCTCATGTGTCTAAAGTCACTGAAAAACAAAAGATGCCCACAGTGCTTCTACAAGTGATGTAGTTATTATATTTTAAGAGGGGATGAAGGCAGCAGTTAACAGACACTTCTGGCTTGAGATACTCCTACAGAATATTAGTGACTATTGTAATTTTTCTTGTGACTTGCTTGCTTATTTTATTCAAGAAAATATTTTAAGCTCTTCTGAAAAAAATAGGGAGTTGGATTTCTCATGAACATCTGGAGGGCAGAAGAGAAAAATTTAAGTATCTAATAATTAGTGAATTGATAAAATGAACATACTGAATGTAATACGATTTTTCCTTTTCCTGAGTGTGTTGAGGCTAAGCAGAAATCACTATGCAAACATAAGAATAACAGTCCCAGTTTTATGCTCTTCTTTTTTACTTTGTAGTTGAAAGAAAATGCAGATGTGTCTTGCTACCTTGAGTTAGGTGAGGTAATACAGGGTCAGAGTACGCCATGGGAAAACAGCTTTCTCTATGAAGTGAGAATGTACAGAGCAGCGGTCCTGTATGCCAGCACAGGACACCACAGATTTACTGATCACATCTTTTATGTCACCATAATGAGTTCTACTCTATTTTTTATCTTGGCTGCTGACTTCTTTTTAATCCTCAACCTCCCCTTCCCCTCTGGTCCAATGTCTGGGCAGAAAGCTTGCGCACGCACCTCTCCTTTGCCACTGTAGGGAAACTTAAATCCCCACTCAAGGGATCTTTTCTCCAACTCACGTCAGAGGCCCTAGAAAGACCCAACCCGTTCCCTCCTGGACCTGCTGGTGTCCAGTCAGCTCTCCCCAGGAGTCTCTTTCTTGTGTGAGGAAGAAAATTTCTCTCAAAGTTCTCTTGGTATTTGGAGTGTCATGAGCTTTGACATCTGAACCAAATTTTGGGTGGGGGTCCCTCTCACTTCTGTGGATACAAAGTCAAGTGGTAGCACCTAACCCAAAGAATTTATAGTCAAATCAGGAAGACAAACTACTAGTGACTAGTAACATATTATATGCTATAAAAGATGGATGCGCAGGGTGCCACGGAAGCATAGAGGAAGGACAGAAAAGGATTTTAGCCTAGGTGATGATGAGTAGATGTCGATATACAAAATGGGTATGTGGTGGGTGGAGGTAGGGAGCTTTCAAGATCAAAGGAGCAGCCTATACGAAGGCTTGCAGCTAAATGACCCCCTGCTGCATTCAGAGAAACATAGACAGATGGTCTAGCAAGGCCAGAGAACAGACAGGGTGGCAGGCATGAGGACAAAAGGGAGAAGCAGAGGCCAGATCTTCAAGAGCATCACGTAAAGTGGCCTTCACGTGCATCAAATTTCTCATCACTAAATGTGTACTTCATCTGCCTTTTCTCTTGGAGGATTCATTGAAGGGTTAAATACATAAAACATTTCGGAAGTATTTAGAATACTATAACTGTGATCCTGAAAGTAACTGACCAGTACATGTTGGCACAAGTGATTCTTTTAAAATCTTTACGGTGGCAAGAAATCACTTTTTGTTTCCAGGAATTTTCCTTCCTCCTCCTTCCAGTCAGCTGCTTTCCTAGGACCTTACATATGTCTTATTCCTTATTATTTTTTCCCAATTCCTTAAGTCTACTGGTAAATTCAAGTATATTTAAAGTCAGTTCAGTATCAAAATTTCATTTGGAAAACTGGGCTGCAAGACCAGAAGAGTACTAAAATGTAATGTGTCTGAATCGTGTCCCAATAAAGGTACAGAACTAAATTAACTTTTGTATTACCAAGCAAAAGTTAAGAAAAATAACTTGATGTGACACACCAGGATATTTTTATCTCCCAGAAAGTTTTGTGATTAACTACACTGAAAACTTTGGAAAACATAAGATCTTAGTTCAATTTTATAAATGCAGCACTCAAGGAAATGAAATGAACTTTTTAAAATTTGGGGTTCAGAAAAAGAAAGGAATGCTTCGTACTAGATTTACTGGATATTGCCCCTTTCCTTGCTATTTGGGGCATTCAGAATATAATTTCACAGATGATATATTTTTCTTAATGTGATTTTCAGACTCCATCTAATGGAAAATGCCTGGTTAGGATTAAGAGACATAGTACAGATGTTAAGCTACATTTGCATGCAATTATTTCTAAAACAAATGCCAGGGTACAGAGTCTATTGAAATGGCTTTCAGGACGGCTGGCACAATGCATTAAACCAGCTTCCAATTTCTAAGTAAGTCAATATTCTGACTATTTCAAGTCAAGACACTGAGCACAAGCATAAACCTTAGATTTTTTACCTTGACACATTGTCCAAGAATGTATGGACATAGGGTTTTTAAAGAAAAAGCCTTTCTTGCTTAATTTAAAAAAAATGCATTTTACGTTTTAATCTCCATATCTGAAAAAAATTAAAATTACTATGAAATAAGTTAAACTAATAATTTAATAGGTGAAATAAAACAGAGAGTAATGCATTAGAAGTGCTGTGTAGCTTTCAACTTGATTCAGGGTTTTGTTTGTTTTTTTTCAAAAACAACAAAAACTATCCATAAAGTTATCAATTTTTTGTTAGTAGAAACCTTAGCTTAGCTGATGGTCTTGTAGTGATACACTTTTAAACGTCATACTAGAAGTAAGACACTTGTTTAAAGTACTTCTGAAATGCATCTATCCTCAATTTTAACAGATACATCGTAAGTAGTGAGTGGCAGGACCAAAAGGAGCCATTCACTGCCTTTTTGGAGGAGGCGCTAACCCTACATGTCCTTGGAGTCAATGGACTGGGCAAGACCTTTAGTTACCCCTCAGGAATCTTTTCCATAGAAATGTATTTTCGGATTTGGACTTGACTCCATGAATGAAGTACGCAGAGCAACTGCTGTATCTATTACGCATCACGACAAAACACTGAATCATACTTTCATTGGTCAAAATTCAGAAAGTATCAGCATCTCCTTTACCGTGTGCTTTACTCCTCGTTGAGGAGCAATTGAAATCATGTAGCCCTAGGAATTTACGAGGGGACTAGAAGTTGTGGCAGGTCCTTTTCTGATCCCTGCAGGGGAAGCAGCAGCAGCCCTTGGATCAGCTACTTTTTATCCGCTGTTGGTCTCAGTGGCAGCTCCTTTTCTTGCCAATAATGATAAATGATAGACTCTTTAATGAGGAATAGAGACTGCAAGCTGCACACACAGAAGCTTATCTTGTTGGCATCTCTGATTATAATTTGCTCCCTATCAACCTCTTCTCCCTCCTGACTGTGATGTGAGGTAGAGAGGAAACCTTAAGGAAGAGGATCAATTATTTAAAAATAGTACTCTTTCCGACAGAAACTCTTCCCATTAGGCATAGAAAACTCTCATGATGCCAAGAGAAACTCCCGCAGAGTCCCAGCTCTGCCCTGTACTTTTTTTTTTCATATCAAAAGATTATTCTACACATTGTTGGGTAAACATCTAACTGCATCATCAAGTCCCACTGCATTGTCAACAGTGCCTCCCAACAGGTGGAGATGATGAAGTACAGGACAGAAAGGAATATTGGAAGTCAGAATCACTCCAGTAGAATCTTTTAACCATAGTGGTGACAGAGACTCCTCCAGGGAGTCTCCACTCATTCCCCCATCTCTTCCCTTGCAAACCACAGCTTTATCGCAGTCACAAATGGATCTAGATCCTGGACAATGAAGACAATCAAGAAAAGGCAGGATTCCCGTTTCATACCTCATCATCCTTGTTATTTTAAACTTGTTTTCCAAAAATGAAAAATTTGAGAGACCTTTTGGACAGCAATTAAGAGGCATATGCTATCAGTGATTAATACCAGGATAAAAAGCACAGGAATTGGAATCAGACAGACTTGAATTCATGTAGCAGCTCAAACTACCAGCTATGTGACCTCAGATAGTGTAATTTAACCTTTCCAAGCCTGTTTCCTATTCTGAAATAAGACAGCATAAATAAACACATTATCGGGTACATCAAGTGAGCACTGAATATATATGGTAGCCAAGTGAAATAAAATCACAAATGCTCTAGAATCTCTCTTTTGTTAGAGAAAAAGAGGCATTAAAAAAGAATAGGAACATGAGAAATGTGACTTCTCTAACATCTCTGGTTGACGCCTCAGCTTTCCTTTTCATTGGCTTAGTCACCTATTTAGTTATGATCACCCACAACACCTGTCACTAAAGGCCGGATGGGGACTAAGATAAAGCCCTTTATTGGGCAGGGGAGTCTGTATCACTACACTGAGCAAGTACAAAATCCTCACACAGATACATGAGTGAACTAGTAGTAAAAGGCTGCTCTGTATTCGCAAAACATGGTTTAAAATATCAAAATTAGTGTTTGACACTTAAAATACGAAAATACAATTGAAAGTAACTAGATTCCACGAGGTATGATTATTATTAAAATAAATATAATGTAACTTCTCCAAAGAATTTATTTTTGAGAGTTTAGGTCCACAAAGATGGACAGCTGAGATGTGTTCTGAATTAGAAAAGATGGAAGGAGAGCAAAAGCTATCACAGTAATCACTATGCATAACAATAGAAAAAGAAAATAGTAGCCCAGAGCCAGGATCACAAACTTGCACAAAACCACCAGGGCTATATATGTACTAAAAATAGTATAGAGTCGCCATTTTTTAAATGCATTAAACAGTTTACCAGGAAAGAAAATGTCAAAATTTTAGAATTGTGTTACTATTAGAAATTATTCATTTCTAAGCCAGGACCATGTTTCATTATCCAATAGCTGCTCTCAAGAATGAAGCTAATTTACATTTAAAATAGGAGTACAGTCTACTCTTTAAAAGCACAATGGTAAACACACCAATTTGACAATTACATTAATATGAGTATTTGCATAATCTGTCTTCCACACCTGTTCTTAATTTGAAGCAGCTGCAGGACAAATCACATCACACTAATCTCAATGGGTATGTGTGTGTTCCAAACAGTAATGCGCGCATCTTATTTTTCGAAGATCTTTTATTTTTTAAATGTTTCCTGACTTTTAAAATTTTGGTGAAAGTTTTATACAAGCCATAATATTTATTAAGTCAATATTAATTAGTGGAATAAGCATAAAATCAAATAATAACATTAATTAGAGGAATAAGTATAAAACCAAATTAGTGGAATAAGCATAAAACCCTTACATTATTGGCCTCCTCTCTTTCAACATGTGAGAATACTAATTTTTATCGCTGGAGGTTTTTCTTATTTTTTAAGTAACATGTAACATGTATTTTATATACAACAAAAAGGATTAAAAAGAACAATAAAAATATATCTAGAAAACTTCAGTAAGAAATATAACCAGAGAATCAACAGCAAATGCATTAATGGAGAATCAAGCAATAGCTACAAATGATCTGGAAGTATGTTTGCAACACGGATAATTGTGGCATCTTTTGGAACATCTTTTCTAAACTGGATTCCATTTATGTTTTAACAAAACTGTATCATAATTTAATGAGCAGAGATTTACTTTCATCTTGTAAAGGATACACTTTGTTTATGTGTATTGAAATATATACTCAGTGCCATCAAAAAGGAAGTCAGATTATTATTGTTACATATTCTTCTACTTCATGTATTTAAATCATTCAGTTAAGATTCTAGCTGGTAGAATCTAAGAGACCCATGTAATCTGTCAACAAAACTGTCTCTCTTTAATCTTCTATTATGCATGGGAAATGAAATTAGAGCTTTCTAAAGATGTTATTTATTTCCTGAAAATTGAATGAGAGCATGAACAGTAATGAACTAGAGCAATAGAGACGATCTGTTTATTTACAGGCTGTTGACTTCCATAGAAGTAAACATTGAATGCCTCAATTCTTAGTTCAGTATTTCATTCAGAATCCCATTTTTACAAGTGCTTTCATTATAGTAGAAGATGAAAATACTTAAAACATTCATTGTAGCTTGCATTTCTATTACATTTTTTATGCTCATTATTTACCAATTCTCAGCATAAGAGAAACTGAGAGTCAAAAGAGTTAAGTGATTTGCTCAACTCTCAAAACCTGTACCAGCCTTATAGACCAGGCATTCTGACCCCTGAATATTCTTTCTTATCACTCAGAGCTGGTTTTCAATTGAATAATAGCCATTAGTATAAATAAACAGGAGAAAACATTTTTAATAACAAAATATTTTAAAGTTTCTTTTTTTTTCACTTCACAGAATCTGAAATATTTCAACTCATGGCTTTAAATGTACTAGAAAACACTTTCTTTTTTAATTTTTATTAATGTTTATTTATTTTTGAGAGAGACAGAGACAGAGTATGAGCAGGGGAGGGGCAGAGAGAGAGGCAGACACAGAATCCAAAGCAGGCTCCAGGTTCTTAGCCATCAGCACAGAGCCCCACGCGGGGCTTGAACCCACGAGCTGTGAGATCATGACCTGAGCTGAAGTCGGACGCCCAACTGACTGAGCAACCCAAGCACCTCCAGAAAACACTGTTTCAACAGTGACTATAATAAAAGAAAAGAACTATTTTCTATTTAGATAAATATAGTGCAAATTCTTACTGAGAACCAAGACTGGTTACTCTAGGAGCAGAAAAATAATTTTTATTACTATATAATTTCAGCAATAAAACCAAGTTATAGTGATTGTGAGAAAAGCAATTTTCACAGTTGTGACCTCTATATAATTATATTTCTAAATATTCCTTATTTTATTTTTCTTCATTAAAAAACTTACATATATAATTGAGCGCACAGAAAAGTACTCTAAACAGATAAGCTGGCATGTCATGGGGCATGTGGAACATAATGGAATGAAAACTATATTTGTATGTAATGAATACGCAATTGTATAATATTCTAACAACAAATTTCACTTTTTCTCTGAGTATCAGAATATTTTAACCTCAGTAAATGAGCTGTAAATTTCTAAATTTTAAAATAATCTTGTTTCTTTTTGTTTTTGCTATCGACAAAAACTAGCTCGTTATCAAAGTTAAAAGCTTTTGACATGTAACCGTAAAGAAGGTTGATTTTTTGTAAATATAAGCTCCTGAAAAGGTCTATTCTTTTGCTAAAAATAAAGGATTAGGATAATAAACTTCTAGAGCTGCAGACAAAGTCAAACCTTCTCAGTTGACAGAAAAAAGAAAATGAGGTTACACAACTAAACTGCCTTCTCCAAGCTCACACAGTTAGTGAGTGATGGAGCCACTCCTTGGATCCAAAGCCTCTCCTGACACCACAGAATCTGACCTCTTCTCTTTATTACAAAACCTCAACTGAACACTGACAGGTCATTTACAACACGTTCATGCTTTTCTAGATCCGAAACTAAGCTATACTCCAATGGATGAATATACAAATAAATCTTACATGTAAGAGGTCTAAGAACTATAAAACTGCATTCATTTCTAGACTGGCAGAATGATACCACACGCACGGATGCACACAGAAATGCAGGTGATCGCATATATACACGTGTTAACACGATCACCGGGAGCTTGGAGTTCAGGTGAATTTCAATTGTTCATACTTTTCGGAACTGCCTGAATTATTTTTTTGTGAGCACACATTGCTTTAATAATCACTCAAAATTAGGCTACTTGCAGATTTTCAATAAAACATAGAACAGTAGTTATATTTTTCATACAACACGTTAGCTCCTAAAAACCTTTACAGACATGAAGATTCATCATATGAGTGCTCTTGATTTTTCTTATTAAAACAGGGTTTATACTCTTGCCTTAGTCTCAGCAATGCAGAAATATAAATACATAACTACCTATGGCACGAGGGTTTCTTTTAAATGTGAAGAAATTATTAAAATACTTTTTTCTCCTTTTCTTCTGCTTTACAATCGGAGTAAAAGTAAACCCCCTTTGTGATTGGTTCTCCCATTTTCCTTTTAATCATCTCTATCCTATTACTTGTTATGCTTAGACTTGTTTCCATACTTCTCAGATTTTGGAACTCAGTCCTCAACAAATTTTAAGGAACCACAAACAATGCCTTAGGAGGGACAAAAATGAAGAAAACCTTATTCTGCTCAGTCTGTGAGTGATGGCTGATTCACTAAACACTTAGAGAAAAGAAAAATCCAATTTATTCCATAGAATGCTCTAAAAAGCCATAACTGTCAAGCAGAGTTTTTTTTTTTTACCTTAAACCACTGAGTTTTGTTTAAAATGGCTTAGAAAAATGGTTATTATCCTGAATTTTTATCTAGCCAGATTGCCAACTCCCTTAGGATAGGAACATTTTGAAACCCCTATGGTACCTGGTGCCTGCCTAGCAAAGTGTCTAACACACTGAGGGCATTCAGTCATGTTTCTTTGATGGATTGATTGACTGAGGATGTAAATTCTAATACACGGAAATACTGTAAACCACTTTTGAAATCTTACTGCTCTTTTGTTTTTTGCTTGTGGTTTTTCCATTGGAGCATGATAATCATTTGTTTCATATGAAATTATAGAGAGTAGGCTTTTCAATTTATATCTACATTACTCCTGAACTCTCTTCTTATTAACTAAGTATCTAGTTGAATAGAATAGGAAGCAAAAAGGTAGGGAGTGGGGAGAAAATATATTAGCCAACCTTTACTTTAGTTTAGCAGTGCTGGAAATTATTGAGTGGGAATGCCAAATAAAATAACTACATCAATTGCTTAAGTAATCATTTCTAATTTGGTTTAAGAAACATTTCTCACTATCAATTATGTCGAGAACAGATGTTTCCTTTAAAGCAATTTATATTGGTATGACATTGTGAATCAATGCCATTTTGACCCTTTAGTGATGGCAAGATACATCTTCGCGCTGAGTAATTCATTTATCAGTGCTCCATCAGAAACTTGGGTTCTTACTGCACACTGCTTCAACAAGTTCATGTATTCTCAAAGACTCAGGAATCACTAATCAGAAACCACTTGAGTGTCTTTTTTTTTTTTAATGCTTATTTTTGAGAGAGAGAGAGAGAGAGTGAGTGAGCTAGCAGGGGAGGGGCAGAGAGAAAAGAGAATCTCAAGCAGGTTCTGTACTGTCAGCACAGAGCCCATGTGGGGCTCAAACTCACAAACAATGAGGTCATGACCTGAGCAAAAATCAAGAGTCAGACACTTGGGGTGGCGCCTATGTGGCTCAGTCAGTTAAGCGTCCGACTTTGGCTCAGGTCATGATCTCATAGTTTGTGAGTTGGGCTCTCTAGTCAGGCTCTGTGCTGACAGCTCAGAGCCTGGAGCCTGCTTCAGATTCTGTGTCTCCCTCTCTCTCTGCCCCTCCCCCGCTTGTGCTCTGTCTCTCTCAAAAATAAATAAAAACTTAAAAAAAAAATTTAAAAAAGTCAGACACGTGATCAACTGAGCCACCCAGGAGAACCCCCCCACTTTTTTTTTACTATATGTATATACATCTCTGTATTTCATAGATTGATTTCAATATTCTAGTGTTTATTAAAGGGGGTGCAAAATGGGTCCTGCAGGTCAGAGTGGGGGAGAAAGGGAGGGAGAAAGGAAAAGGAAAAAATGTAATAAAGAAAGAGGGGAAAGAATGTAAAAAGGGAGAGAAAGAAATGTACATCTTCTTTAGAGGGAAAATGAGCTCTCAAATATTATATCTTTCCAACTCTTCCCTATTTCTTTGCACCTAGTCTACATTTAGCTGCCTGCACTGGAAAGGTATCAGGGTTTGATCTTCTTGCCTAATGATATGCAAAATGACCACTGCAAGTAAGTATTAGAAATAAAATGAAAAGAAACCACATACAGGAAGAGCAAGATAAAAAACAGGTAAACAAATCCTTAAAAAGATCATAATTTTACTAGGGAATAAAAATAATATGGTCACTTGGCTTACTTTGCTTTCAAAATTTATGATGTATTTTGTTTTTAATTTTAACGTTTATTTATTTTTGAGAGACAGAGACAGTGTGTGAGTAGGGGAGGGGGAGGGGCAGAGAGAGGAAAAGACAGAATCTGAAGCAGACTTTAGGCTCTGAGCTGTCAGCACAGACCTCCATGTGGGGCTCGAACCCATGAATTATGAGATCATGACCTGAGACGAAGTCGGACGTTTAACCAACTGAGCCACTCAGGTGCCCCTATGATGTGTTTCTCAAAGGAAAGTTCATCATACTATTTCCTTTGTTTGAAAGATAAAATCAAATTTCACTAATTCCATAAACCATGTATTTTGAGAAGAAGATGGACTAAGTTCATTTTAATTTCATACTGGATAATTACTACAAAGCATGCAGGACCTATTAGAGAAGGTAAGATTATTAAAAATCATTACACACTTACAGCATCTCAGATCCAAGCCAGTGATTAAATCTTATTCTCAAGGTGCCCTGGATCAAGGGCTGACACACAGTCAGCAGAACAATCCCAGTTTGGTGGGGCATAGTCACATATAGCATAAGGACCTCCCATTCTTACTCTCCCAGAAAGGTCATCCTTCAACCAGACAGGCAGCCAAAGGCAGGAAGAGAAATCTCTGCCCTTCCTGTCTTCCTACCTGTCCCCAAACTGAGAATTCCTAAAGAAATTATTCATTCATGAAAAAGGTGACCTTGTAATCAGACAGAACTTATATTCATCCCTGGATCCTTGAGAAAGTTACTGAACTTTTCTGGCCCTATAATTCCTCATAGGTAAAATAGGAACAGCACTAACCAATTCTGGGTTAGGTAGAAATACAATGACCAATCAGGGGTAAAGTACCTGAAACCCAGAACACAGCAGGAACTCATACATGTCAGTGGAGCTGGAGATGAGGGGAGAACAAGGCTTCCTCCGAACTTCTACTTACCCCACAAAGTTCCTGTTTTCTTCTAGTGTGGTGGCTTAGAACACAGATAATTGCAGAAAATATAGAAAAAGTATGAAATACATCTTTTGTCTTCACTATAGCTGGAAAGAAAGTCAGAACTTTCTCAAGCTTTCCAGCAATACCACAACCCAATACGTAATAGCCAAATGAAAATTTTTCTCCTGACCTTAACTTATTTAAATTTCGGCTTCTATGACTATTTTTTTTAATCACCCTTCAAAAAAAAACACTGTTTCTCTACATGCAATATATGCATATGCTTTACTTATTTAAACTTCTCAGTATTTGTTTCACTGTCTATGCATGTTGCACCAGGGGCCTAACCAGCCCTGTGGAGCATCAGCAGCAACTTCCAGGAGGAGAGGCATCACCTCTGCTTACTTGATCTAGCATTGTGCTTTCCTCAGTACTGAATATATACTGGATCTGTAAGAACATTTTAGTTATAACTAAAAATATTAAAGCTTAGAATTAAGTCCTATAACCCACTCATCTTTAGTCACTTTAATACATAGGTTTGTGTCTTTCTAAATTTTCCTAGAAGAAAAACAACAACAATAACAACAACAAAACTTGTCACTGAAGTATCTCAAGTCATATCATCTCTTTTCACATATCCCTTGGGCCAAATGAGTTGGCACTAACATCTATTGTAAACTGTTAGTGGCAGACACCGTTAGGTGCCTGCTGCAAAATTTAGTTCCTTTTTTCTCTATGAAAAGTTTGGGTTTAGCGTAACAAAGTACCTGGTCAAACGTAATCAATCAGCTTCCCAGATTCAGTTGAACCAATGTGTTCATGTGATACTGTTCAGGCTAACAAGAAGGAAACAGAAGCTACCATGTAAGGCTTCTTGGAACACTTGTTATTAAAGGGGCTCTGATTCAGCTGGCACAAGCTTATTTGTATTTTACCATCCCCTTCTTTCCGCCTGGAACATGCCTGGAAAAGGGGCAGCCATCTTGTGACCATGAAGACAAAGGCTACACAGGGGCAGAGCAGGAGGCTAAAAGAAACGTTGGTCTTTCATGTTATCCTTGAGCAGTTGTACCAGCCAAATATAGACTGCATATCTGAGGAGTTCATGCTTTATGAGAAAAATAAATCTATATTCTTAAAAAGAGCAGCTGACAAATTCCATAGAAAATTAGGCAGTATTTCAGTGGAAATATTTGAAATTCACATGGCTAAATCAATAGATACGATCAACGCATAAAAGTTATATGCCAATAAATCATACAGAAAGTATAGTTCTTTGATGACATTTGAAAAATCCTCACATCTCATTTGTAATCTTGTACATTTCTGGTATAATTTTGCTAAGCACACTTCTTACTTCCAGTTCCTTAGGAAAAGTATCATTGATATTTAGCAGGGTTAGAACATTGCTAGTACAGAATAATCAAGCAGTATATCTTGTTCAAAAAAGAAAAACAGAATAAATAGGGGGAAAGATCTTATTGTAAGCAAAATGTTATGTATCTATAAAATTAATAAACCAGAAGATAAAATCAGGAAAGAAAATATTTAAGAAAAGATAAAAAGGAGAAAGAATTGTTATTGTTAAATAAGTATATTACATGCTATCTACACAGGAAAAGGAATCGGTTGAAGTATTAGTCATAAACAGACTGCCTAATAGAGCTAAGACAAGATAAATTAGCAATGTGAGAGGGGGGTGGGTAATGTGACCTGATTCATGCAACTAATCTAGTCATGTAACTGAATCTTTATAACTAACATATATGGGATGATAAAATAAAAATACGATATGGGTTCTCGAAATACACATGGGTGAGGGATTATTTCTCTCTGAAGAGTCAGAGAAGACTTGAGGCAATAGGGCCTTAAATTGTGTGTAGGAGTCTGGCAACTAAGGTAGCAGGCAGTGGGTAGGTAGGTTTGAATGACCTTCCAAACAGATGGGAGAAATAGAAACCAAGGCAAATAGGTATCAAAGTTCTTATGGTTCATGTCACCCCAGAAAGTGCCTGGTATATAAGAAACAACCTGTAAATATCTATGAATGACTGAATAAATAAATATACAGCATGTTCAGTGAGCAGTAAGGATTAGGTCATGGTTGTGATGTATCAGGTATATGATGACGTATAGCCTTTTGTGCCACGGTGAGAGGTTGAAGAAAAGGGAAATTTTCACATTAGAGCAGAGGAATATGACCCAATTAGATCAGAAGGGTTTACATCTGGACACGGTAGAACACAAATCAGAAAAGTTGATGAAAGCATTGTATAAGGGTTGGGAGAGATAAATAATTTCAGTTTAAAACAACTTTATCTAAGTCGGCATGCACCAGCGGGCAAGTGAAAAAAAAACAAATCTGGAGCATGGCAGAAAGGAGAAGCTCAATTATAAACTAGCCCTGATGAATGGACTCCACACATTTACCCAAAATGCACTATGTGCCAGACACTGGAAATGTGAAGATGAATAAGACGGAATCCCAGCCTCCAAGTAATTCTGATTCAGTGTGATACCTATAAAAATAGAAGTAGGTATATGACATAGAAGTAATATATAGAAATGAATAATTAAATCTACATTGTGTGTGTGGCAGGAGAGAGTATCAAAAGAGACTTCAGAGTAGCTGACAACGAGAATGTAAAAGGTACCCAGAAGTCTTCTAGATGAAGGTGGAGAAATGCATATTGAGAAAAGAAGGGCAAGGTCAGCTTTGTGGGGACACGAAGTAATGTTAGAGAAACTGCTGCTCACATACCACGTAAAAAGTGTGCGGTGAACAATGAGATCAGCATGCGAGGGCCACTGTAGCAGACAGCTGTCTTTGAAGACAATGAGCCTTTTCCTTAAGGTTCTAACACTGAAAGGGAGGCCAACTGGACATAGTGCATATGTTGGAGGACTTTAGAAAACAAATTGTTTTGATCAAAGATATAAGAAGAGAATGAGTTCATTAGTGAAGATTTTACTCATTGAGAGTACTGATGAGAACTGATTCAAAGTAAAATTCTGACAATATGGTTGGAAATGATCCTGGATTATTTGGAAATTATCCATTATCCATGGATAAGTGGAGAGAGACCTCTCAAGGCATCTAGCCAGGGGCCTTTTGAATTAGCTCAGGTTTAAAGACAATATATATATATATATATATATATATATATATATATATATATATATATATATATATATGGAAACAAACAAAACAAAACACAGGACAGGATTCAAAGGCTGCTGAATCTGGTAGGAACATGAGGTGCCATTATTTCAGCAGTTTTCATTGTGTAGGTTGAAGAACAGAGTTCCAGACATTAAAAGGCCACAGTATTGTAATAAGAGAATTCGGAATCAGTACTTTTTTTTTAATTGTCAGAACACTTATTATTTTTTTAGCATTTATTCATTTGTAAGAGACAGAGAGAGACAGAGCATGAGCATGGGAGGGGCAGAGAGAGAGGGTGACACAGAATCTGAAGCAGTCTCCTGGCTCTGAGCTGTCAGCACAGATCCCAACGCGGGGCTCGAATGCACGAGCCATGAGATCATGACCTGAGCTGAAGTCAGAAGTCTAACCGACTGAGCCACCTAGGTGCCCCCAGATTCAGTACTTTTTATTACAGGGTCCCACTGTTTCAGAAAAGTAGTTTGGGATTTCTGCATATGACTCTGTGGACCAGCTGCATTAGAATCTTCTGGAGAGTCTAAAATATTTTGATTTTTCCAAAATCCAGCCCCCTCAAATATTTACTGAATGGTCTTGGGTGGATCCCCAATTCTCCATTTCTTAAATGCTTTGAAGTATTTCTTGGATTTGAGAAACACTGGCCTAAGCGAACTCTAAGACTGCACAGGAGACTGATGATGGTTATTGGAAATATATTCTTCTGTAATAAAGAGAAAAGTATCAATGATGCCCCAGTTTTGGAGAAACTAAAACTTTAGTCATATTTCAATCACCAATTAGTATGTTTTAAATGTCTGTTACATGCTTGGTTCTATGGGAAGAAGGTGGAATATGAAGAGGATGATTTTATTGTTTGCGGGTTTTTGTTTTTGTTTTTGGTTTGTTTTTCCAAAGATATTCTATTGAAGAATTTACTACAGTTCTTCTGTAAGACAACAGATTTTCCTCATGTCAGCACATCAGTGCTCAGTATGTTCTTTGGTTTGTCACTTGAAGACTTGCAGTAGCACTAGCAGAAGATATCAAGGTGGCAGCTTTTACAGCAGCACAAGTGTCAGCATTAGAAGTGTAAGAATGTATGCACTGTGCAAAGGAATTTTCTATTTTGTGTTATCAAAATGCTTTACTACTAGGTACTGCATGTTCTGTGTCTATATGGCAAAACTATAAAAATTGGCATGATCAAACAACAAAGCCTTAAAAAAAAAAAAATAACCACCAGGTAAGCTGGATGTGATCCAGCTGTGAACTGAATGTAAGCAGAGACTCTCATTTCAGGGATAAAATATGAAGCTCAGAATGCTTAGGCCAGTTAACAACGCATGGCCATTAAAATAAAGCTTCTACTCATCTACTGAACCTCTAAGAGGTCTTTTCATTCCTAAGACACTGCCTTCTTACATGCCCCTAAAAAATATTCCAGGCAACTTCTACTCTGAAAGAGTACTCCAGGTAATTTATTAATGTCATTGAGATTTAAAATGAAGGAGGAGAAAACGTTTATATTGAATGCCTTTCCCAATTCTTAAAATATCAGCAAGTAAGGTAGGGGGAACTTGTTTGTTCACTCTGGATTCTTCCTCATATATGCTAGAGTATAAGATCTAGCAGAATGGGCTCTTAAAATTCACAGACGTTGAGGATTGGTCTGATAATTTTCAAACCACCAAGTTCCAAAGTTCCAGGCATTCCACTTCTGTAATTTGTCAGGCCATGAAAATGAATCAAGCATGCTGGGGGGAGGCTGATCCATTCTTTACATGGCTGACTTCTCATATACATAAACTAACTTCTCCACCCCCATGATTCTTCTATTATGAATGTATTTTGCTGTTCTCTACCTATTCTCACCAATGTAGGAAAACCTGTGATATTAAAAAAAAAAAAAATTCTTCTTTAAAAAAAATTCTTCTTTAAAAAAAATTTCTTCTTTAAAAAAAAAGATATTTTGAAGTCAAGAAAGAATTTTTACTGAAAGCTGGAAGCGATTCACTTATGTTTCAGTTTGCACATGACAATGGTAGCCTAATTCAGAATAAGAATAGTATTTGGAAAGAAGCCTGCATAGACCTCTCCACATTTTTGAACTGGGAATTTCTTGAATTTGAGGGTTCATGAAGATCTCAGGATGCATACCTTGTGAATGTCAAGGGTCTACTATAATTAGTTCTCATGAGTGGTTTCTTCCTCATCTAATCAGAGAACATAATTTTCATCTTAAAAAATCTACTACACTATAGCAATTTATTAATATTTATTAAGTGCCTTTGGGAAAAGTAACTTAGTGCCCAACCATAATTTAACTTAAAATCATGTTAGATTCTTATAATGAGCTTATATGATTTTCATATTAAGGTAGGGTGGCTTAAATATTTTTGAAAGAACAATTCATTATACCTCTGTTTGATCATTTCAAATGCTGTGCTTCCAAACTCAGCATTATTTAATGAATTATAATCAGCACAACCTAAGATCTCCTTTAAAAACTGGCCATTTAATATAACTATCCCAAGCAATTCAAGTTTGAATATTCACCTCTCAATGAGTTTTCTGGAAAATCTAACAAAAGGCTTTAAGGAATGATGTAACCGTTCTGACGGTGACTTTTAAAGAGCTACCTGTAAATGTCTGTCATCAGTAACGGGATTTCTAGCAGTAAATGAAAGGCTCCAGGGTTCCAGGTCCATCCAAGTGTCAAAGATCATCAAGAACTGAGTTGCTTGCATACTACAACTACAACTTAAAATTGCATAATGGAAACTTCTCTTGGGGCAAGATAAGAACTAAATAGTGGATACAGGACTGTAAAAAGGAGCACAGATTTTCTATTTTGTTTGTAAGATGATATGCTAGAATATCTTCTAGGTTCAAGATAGAATTGAGTAATTACAGGCATTTAAAGTTACTCTTTTCTCAATATGGGACTGAAGGGACAGAGATTAAGTGAAATGGACAAGACTACATGATGAGAGAAAAGAAGAGGACAATAAAGGAAGAAACAATATAGTAGAAAAGATGAAGACAGTGGGGAAATTTTAAGAAAACCAAGTGGAATACAGAATGCAGGATGATCGAAATATATGAATACAATCCACTGAGGAAACACAAGGAATCTTAAATGTAAGCGAATTTCAAAATAATTTCACTTTTTGTCTTTAATCATGTACTCACACTGTTCACTTTGTCATTCAATTTGGCTTGTATAACACCTCCAAACATCTTAAGATAAAATTCACAGCCTAAGTCTTAAATCCTATGGAGAGCTCCCTTAACAATATTAATGTTCTATTTCTTTCTTCCTCACTTTAGTTAAGATAGAGAAGGCAAGGGAATATGTTCTTTGAATCCTAATGGATTACACAATGGAACACATGCTTTGGTTGGTAGGAAAAGAGAAAATTTAACCTCCTAGAAAGCAGTTTTCTTCCAGATTAACTTATGGGAACTCAGTATTAGATATGCAATACATATTTACTTCATTTACTTATACAATCAGAGACAGAACAATTTGAGAAAACAGAAGTATATTTACTAACTCTCAATTTTCTATTTAACATTCTTGTAAAAGTAAGTTTTCTTTTTTCTGATTCATTATTTGATCACTTTAGTACTGCAGATTCTAAGAGTTACTGGTGAATGACAAAGAAACTAGGGGATCAACAATCACCAATGTTGCAATTAAAAATTGTATGTATGAAAATGCTCATCTTCATGGACATTGCTTGATATGGTTGACAAGAGCCACCTTTTAAAAGCTCTTCCTTTCCTTGACCTTCGTTGATAAATGCTAATTTGGTTCTTCTTTTCCTCTCTCTCTCTCTCTTTTTTTCCTTTTGCTTCTTTTTCTTCTTGCTCTAAAAAATGTGGATGTTACTGAGCTCCTCTTGGTAAATCATCTTTGTCAGAAATCTCCACTTTCATGGATTCATCTATCATTTCTGGATTATTTCACAAATAGTTGTCTCTGGCTATAATCTCTCTGTCAAGTTCTAATTTTCTAAAAGTTTGTTACTTTAACTTAACTTTTCTTGCCATCAGCTCAAACTCCACATGCCTAAGGATCAATTCATCATATGCCTATTTAAATAATTTTTTAAAGTTTATCCTTATTCCAGACCCCTTGCAACTCCCCTCCCCCTAAACATCCTCCAAATGCTCCACTGTTGATGAGATATTCACAAAGCACTGCTTTGATCATATCACCTGCTTATCAAAAGCCTTTAAAACCCCTCCTACCTAAACAATACAGTACAGACTCCTTATAGGCTCCATACCATCTATACAAATATTTACTGAGCTTTATTATTCACCAGGCATTGTGAGGCACTGGAGATGAGCAGGAAATTCATGGTCCCCGCTGTTATAGAGCTCACAGCCTTGTAGGAAAGACAAACGTTAAAAAGTAATTTTATGAGGGGCACGTGGGTGGCTGGGTGATGCCTGGGTGGCTCAGTAGGTTAAGCATCTGACTTCAGCTCAGGTCATGATCTCGGTCCGTGAGTTTGAGCCCCTCATCGGGCTCTGTGCTGACAGCTCAGAGCCTGGAGCCTGCCTTGGATTCTGTGTCTCCCTCTTTCTCTGCCCCTCCCCCACTCATGGTCCATCTCTCTCATCTCTCAAAAATAAATAAATGTCAAAAAAATTAATAAAAAGTAATTTTGTGTCTGGCAACTGTGCAATATGTATGTTGTGGGGGCATATAGGAGGGGGAGATACTTTAGTAGTACCTAAAACACTCAGTGCTGCTTTCTTATAAATTAGGCATATGTAGTGAATAGTGAAAATTATGGACAAAAATTGAAACCATATTATAGAATATTTATCATAACCTTGGATTAAATATAAAATTTCTGGAGCTGATCATAACACTAATTATTTATTAACTCATTATAAGTGCAAGAATTTACGCTAGTTACTTCACACAGTATTCTTTTTAGTCTTCACAACAATCTTGCAAGATAGGTGTCCTTTGTCCCTTTTTTAGAGAGGAGGTAACAGCCTCCACGACATGGACTCCAAGGACTCTACCTACCCAAAATCTTCCTGATTAAGGACAAAGTAGGCTTCATACTCAAAACGTATGTTCTTTCTCCTACATGCTATGACTAGATGAGATACAAGTTTTCCATTGAAGCATACTTAACAATGATGGACTGGACATCCTAGACCCTCCTCCACAGGGTGTCAGCCTTGAGCAGCTGGCCACGGGTGGCAACATCATCATATTTTAAGGTTGTATTCTATAACATCCTTGTAAAACTGCTTATTTCATGCTGGCTTTTAAGAAATGCTCTGTACTTTAATGGGAAAATGAGTACCACACAGGCATAGTCTGTCCTTGTGAATAGTTTTTAAGTTAAACTTTTTAAAATTTATGATTTGTGAAATAAAAACAATGTATTAGACTTACTGCTTATCTTTTTGATACATAGAAAAAATAAAAAAACTTTAAAAATATCTTGTTTTCTACATCATAGTGCATTGCTCTACTCAAATCCATATTGCAAATTTTTTGATTTTGTTACTTTCAGTATTTGAAACAAGATGTTTTAGCTTCCTTCTAATTCTTCCATACTAGAAATCAGAAATTAGGTTGAAAAGGAAATATTCAGCATTATTCTTTACCACTGCATGCATGAACATTTATAATTTCCTAAAACCTAAATTATTTATCAGTGTCTAATTCCATATCCTACAGTTATTATTTTCTTCTAGAATATATATTTCATTATTTATATTTCATACTTTATTCTTGGTTTATTCCGAGAATATGAAATTTTACAAATGCTGAGTAGTTTACTGCAGAATTTCTTGTTTTGTCTGCTGATGTTAATTTTAACATTTCAAGTTGAAGAAGTAAAAAAGGTAGAAATTTGCTAAATTGTATTATATCACAACATATTTTACTGTAGATTATTAAATAAAATACATAGGTAAAATCATTCTTTGTGTAGCTTTTGTTTCTTCTAAAATCAATTTATAAAACTACTTCAAGGCATTAAAAAGAACAAAGTTTCTTCAGATATTGTACAAAATGATACTTGCACAATGGTTTGCACGCATACAGGATTTAGTACGTTGATTCCAAAACATTATTTTTGGCTATGGCATGTTAGTAAACAAGTGCTTTGTAACTGAAAACAAACAAACAAATAAAATCTTAACTCATAAACTAATACCCAACAAGATACAGCTATTCCTGAAAAATTAAGATGCCTATAACTTGATTAAAAAAATAAATCTTAAAGCACATATTGTAATATTTTGTCCATCAGTTAAGCCCAAAGTCTCTATTTTAAAAAGATGAGTGGCTTCCTTAACTTATTTAACTGGTTTGTGGCAGAGTCAGAATAAGACCCTTAAGTGTAATTCACTTTTGCTTTTTATTCTTCTGTTCTTGAACTATTTAATACAATTATTTAAAAAATATATATTTTAATTACCTATTGGAAAAGAGAACCTTATATTAGATATTAACCTACAATGAAGGAAGTGATTACAATACTATATACTAATATTCATCTAAGATAGCAAAGCAATGTCATTTACCTTAAATTTACGTCTCTGCTCTGCACAGCTGTTGAAGAACCACAAGTCTGTCTCATGGCTGTAAATGTAACAAGAACAATAATGCGACCAATTTTCATACCTAAACTAAATTAAGTAGATTTGTCATAGGCTAGAAAACTGATAATGTATTTTACAAAAAATTTAAAATTTACAGATTATGGAAGTGTGCATGTGTGCATATGCAAATGTGTGTGTGTGTGTGTGTGTGTGTGTGTGTGTGTGTTTAAAAACAGTACAAGAAATTTACTCTTTTTAATCTGGAAATTAGTTTTATGAGATTGAAAGCATTACTTATTCTCTTTGGCTAACTTTTCTTTTTATAATCCACTATGGGTAAACCAAGCCAAGGAAGTTCTAGGAGTAGATATAAATAAATATCAGAAATCAAGACAAGAGGCTGTCTTTAGCCATTATAGTGTGTTTTCTGGGGTATACAGTAAGCATGTAAAGAAGAAACATCTGGTAATGCCTAGGTTAATATCAGCTCCCATTTGCATCACAATCTTTATATATTATTCATCAATATGTCATTAATCAATGTACCTACTGACTGGACCTATTCAATTGGTGTTTTATGGAATGAATAGAAAATGTAAATATGTTTCAAATACATATATTCAGATATCTATACATGAAAAGTGAAATTATTACTACAATCGGTACTCGAGCTTGTCAGATGTGATTTTTTTCTTTCCATTTTGTATTAGATAGGCTAATATCTAAGTCACAAAACCCTGAAAAAAATGTAAATGAAAAAGTAATAGTAGATAAATACTAGTCTGTTGGAAATAGACTCTCTACCATGTCACACTTCAAATCTGGCTACTACTTTTCAACATTTCAAAGAAATCAGTTGAGTATAACAAGACCTAATATTGTTCTTGTGACTTGAGCCATCAAAACAGATTTTTTTATCTCTCTATATTTTTTTCAAACCTTATAAAATAGTTCTCCATCAAAACTATATTTTAAAATGAAAAACACGTACTTTCTTTTGGTCCTCTAAAAATGTGTTATGTATGATAAAGCACAAACCACCGTGATCTATTATCAGCACCAAATACCTAGCCTTTATAAGTGCAGGTTTTGAAACATGTTCAATTACCTTTATTCATTTTAAGAGATAATCTACACCAACTCTATTCTGAAAGATTGGTTAAATTCTTTGTTAAGTAGAAAAAGAACTAGACTGAAAAAAAATCGTCAAAGTTTTAAAGTGTTAATTTCATATTAAATGGTTAAAATTTTTAACAAAAATATGCAACCTTTCACATAAGTGGCTAATAGTGCAACTCACATTAAAAAGCATTTGCAGATGCAAGGATAAGCATCACTTAATATCCTCATTTGACAACATATGCAAACTAGGAAGATGCTGCTAGGTTTGTAACACAATCCCAGTATGTTTACAGTTGCTAAACTTATCAAATTCTGTGAAATACTAAAACTTTAGGCTCACATTATATTAATCGCAGTGTATAATTTGGTGAACAGGTAAGTCTTCATTCATTACTTCTAAATTCTCATTCATAAAAACCAACTTTTCATTCCTATGACATTTTGGCATTAGACCTGATTAAAATACAAAATAATAATAAAATGCTATAGTTTTATAATTTATACAAAGGAGATATATTAATATGCATCATAAAACACTAAGTATAAGTGACACAAGAAAAGTCTGTGGTAATGGTTAGCACTTGAAATTGTTAAAAGATATTTAAATTACTTTCAATCATCCTTTCGCAATAAAATAACAAAATTGAGGACTTCTGCCCGAAATTTTATTTATACAACATTTGGTACATGAGCAACAATTTCTTATTTTAGAGTCATTAATATTCCTACATTATATGTGTGTGCTTTCCAAGAAAAATTATGTATATTTTAGTTAAACAAAGTATCAAATCTTGCCTTCCAATACAACAAAAAAAAGAAAGACAAACTAAAGCCCAACCATTCTTTCCAAAGATACCCTGGTAACCAGCAATAAAGAAGCTTCTACTGGACTTAGCTTTGGGGAGGAAGGAACAACTACTTTGTCTTTTTTATCAAGGGGCATGTTAAAATAGAATTAGGACAATATGTAGTGCTTTTCCCAAAGTCGAAACAATAAACTCCTACCTTTGGCTTATGCTGCCAGCCACTAAACCTCCCTTGCTATGCCAACAACAGTGCAAAACTCCCATTCTGAAGCTACAGTGAGGAAAATATTTCATTTGCTATCTTATGTGACTTCTATGCAGATTTTTCTCTGTCATGTAAATGTATGGAGAGGCTCCCTTGGACTAAGAGAATTTGATGGAAATACTCCAATCACTGTCATTACTTGGGGAGAGATGATGGTGAGGAAAGTGTGTCACCATAAAATTACTGATTAGTTTAAACAAAAGAATGTGACATTTATTTTTTTTTTTTTAAAGTTAAAATGAATCTTAAACTCAGGCTGATTCACTACAACTTTTGCAATCATGGCAGACATTTGAACTTTACACGGTTGGAACACAACCCCTCTCCACAAGTCTTCCTTCTTCCCACCCACCTCCCACGAAAGGGCTGGTTCCCAACAACATATATTCTGATCTCAAATTTGTTTAGGGACCAAAAATTTAATCCAGCTTTTAGGGAATAAGTAGTTTCTGGATTGTGTAGATAAGTAGCCTGTAATTCTCTGTCATTCAGAAGGCCATCATGTAAGTTTTAATTACTAGCATCTGGGAATACACCTGAAAATGAAAATAGACAGCTAGGCCATTAAAAAAAAAACAAACAAACAAAAAAAAAAAAAAACAAACAAAAAACAAACCCAAGATTGTTTTGTTAAAATAAAGGAACAAGAAGGATGCTTACTTTTTTTTTTTTTTTTTTTTTTTTTTTTAAACTAAGCTTACCTTATTAGGCTTACATATAACACAGGATTCAGGAAAAACCATTGCTTATCTTTCAACAGAGCTGATAAACATTTTGAAAGATGTTTTATGTAACTCCAGATTCTACCTTCCAAACATTAAAAAAAAAACACCCTAAAAATGCTTCTTCTCCCCAAACAATGGCCTATATACCCTGGGTAAGACTATATGAAACAGTGGTTATATTACATAAGAAAAAGTTACTTTAAAGGACATACATATACTATCAGTTGCACAGGACAAACATAGTGAATAAGGACAACAAACTCCAGAATGTGTTTTTATAACTGTAGCAACAGCAATAACTCCTTGGCAAACTCAAACAGTTTTTCTGGCAACCTTGGAGGTTTTCTGCATTTGTCACTTGGATACAACTGCGGAGGTTGTCTAAGACTGCTTTGTCTCTTTCCACACCATCTTACTATGGCTTTGCTTTTGGAGAAGAAATTTCACATTTTATTTTAACTTGTGAATAAAATTCTGTTAAAATCCCACAAGGGAGTTTTATACAAAACTTCTTAGCCTACGTATACCAAATGTGGTTTCTATACAATTTTTGCAATAAGTGGCCTTGTACACTTTTGAAATCTATGGAAATAGAAAATATTTTTCTCTTTCCAAAAAGTAAAATGGGCTCTCCTTTTGAATTAAAATTATCAACACATGCAAATGTAATAATTTTCTGAATGTATACAACTGGGTCTGCACATTTGTTATCATTATGAACATCTTTTAAAATAAGATCTCAAGGACAAGAATGCTTTACTAACCTGCAGTGGTCTCTGTTTATCACTGCTCTTAGGAGATTTCAATCCACTTGTTTGCTGCTGTAAGAGAAGTTGTCTAGCTGCTTGGAGAGCCTAAAAGTAAAAAAGGGAGCAATATCTAAATACTTTGCTGAATGGTAAATTGATTATCAATAATTGGCTATTCCTTGGTTAATAGTAAAAGGCTTCAATGTATGACAGCTCCTTTCCCATCCTCCCTTCTAGAGAGAATTATTAAATATCTTCTAATGTGAAACAAAAATTCCACATATAACACATACACAACTTTACTTAAAGTCATGGAGATACATGGAATCCTGCAGGAAATAAAGTTAATTTGTTTAAAGTGCTTAAAGAGGAAAAAATCATAAACTGCATCAATAACCTCATTTCCACAAGGAACTTGTCTTTGAGTGTTCAACTAAAATGCCCACTCCCTTTTAAATTATCATTCAATTTGCATTTTCATATTACAATTTTGAAGCAAAAGCAGTAGACTTCAAGTGTTACCGGAAGCTGTAATTAAATTTGACAAATCAACATCAGATTATCTTGAAAGTGAATTAATAAGGATTTTCACCAAAGATTAAAAACACTTTTTTTGTACTTACAATTCAAGGGGAAACCTCTCCTTTGACAAAATAAAGTGCAGTTTTAATGCCAAATAAAATTGAGTGGTTTTCATTTGCATTCTTAGCAAAATCAGAGAACAAAGAAATTACCACTCAACCAATCAGGTTTGTTTCTATGTGTGACAGAATACCAATCAAAATAGAAGATGTTTTCATTTATTTTTATGTTTTTTTTCCCATTCAGGAAAACAAAACTTAACATAAGAAATTAAGCATTTCATTTACAGGAGGAGGGGCAGTTTGGTGATACACTATATAAACTTATATAAAAACGAATGTCATAAAAAAATACATATTGAGATGCTTTTAGGGTAGCAGTATAAATTAAGGGAAAAAAAACTTTTTAAGAGCCTCTCCTTTGCAAACTCCTTTTTTTCTCTCAATAACTGAGTTTAATGAACACTAATGATGAAATTTCTCAACACATAAAACTAAAATAAATCATTGCCCTACTCTGTTCTTCATTGTTTTGGAATACAAGGTAAATTTTTCATGATGGGAGAATATCTTAGATCAATATTCTACTATCATAATTGAGATTCTAAGCTGATAAAAAGTACAATTTTGATTGGAATCAATGATCTGGTTTTTAAGAGAGTTTCTAGTATCCATGACAACAGTTGCTTTGACAAGATGTGCATATGGCATTACACTGCCAGCTGGTGTGAACAATGTTTGAACTACTGCATTGAGATGATGAGCAAACAGAAAAAGTTGCCACGTCTTAACCCTCGGGGAAGGCAGTCATCCCCTGATCAATTATGAAAAGACAGAGAGAGGGCTGCTACAGTCTGGCTCCAAGCAAGTTTTCTGAGAAGGCAGGCAGACATAGAAACCAAAGTAAACAAACTGAAGGCACTATAGCACCCTCCCCTAACAACGCTGATTTGTCTTCCCGGAGCAGGATCTGGCATAGTTTGTAAAGCACACTTTTTACATTTGGAGACACACTCACTCAGAGCAGCAATCTTTTGTTTTTTCAATTTTTCAAGTAATTACTACCTCGATGTTTCTAAGGATGGCACATTCCAGTGAACTCAGGCAATTTCATGTGAAGTGAAGTTTGACAAATAAAAGACCAAGTAAAAAAGTCCCCAAATACTTTATCACAAAACTTAGTTTAAAAGATTTCATTTAACATTCTAAATGATACAGCTTCACTTTTTAAATCACAATTTATAAAATAACTCCAAATGATATTGTGCAAGTGGAAATTACCATAGTGTGACTTAGGCTGTGTCTATGTGAGACTCTCAAGAAAAGAAAAAAAAAATTCATCAACTATTTTTGCCTTTGTTGCCACAGTCCACACAAATTTTGCCTCATCTTTTTCATATAACTGTTTTTCCCCTTTTGTGTACACACAGACTTATTGAGTTTATATTTAATTCTGTAGCCATTTATTATTCTTAAAGGATTCTGATGAACATAGTTGTGAATCTTGGAATCATGGACGGCTGGGACTAAAAGCAATCATAGAAATCATGTACACTGATGCCCTCAGTTTAACAAATGAGAAAATGAGGCCTAGAGTTATCAAGTGTTTTGTTCAAGGTCTCCCGCTTCCAGGCCAGAGTGCATTCCAGTGTGCCATGTTGTCTCTCTCTGTTCCATCAAAGAAACCATTAGATGGCAATGAGTAAAGCTGGAGTAAAGGAGCACATATGGCGCCATAATGAGTGATTTTTACCTATAAAGAGAGCATATTCATTTATCCAAACCTAAAAGAAAAACTACAATATAATCTTTTTACATTTGAATTTGTAAATGTTTGAATGGAACAACTACCACGGAACACAGATTGTTTTTATCGCTGAGTGTTCCTGCCATCCTTGACTTGGATATCCTCGACCGATACCTGATGGAACTCTAAACTCTTGGAACCCTCTGATCATTTGACCAGTTATTACAAATAAACTGAACAATTCTAGAGCTGGACATAAGTCTTACACATTGTTTAGCTTAGCTTTCACAATTTCCAGACAAGTGACCGAAGCACCAACATGACAATAACTTGATTAAAGTCACAAAGCAGTAGCATCGTTTGGTGAAAAGTTCAGGCTTGAACTTCTAAACTGTCTTCCAAGCTTAGGGCCCTATTCATGTCACCATCCTGCATGATACTCATTCAGCTCAACCCACACAAGAAACCCAATGGAATATGCAACACCCAGTGGCTATAGAAAGATACTAGAAAATTAGATTTATTGGAATTGCAGCACATGAAAATTCCCTGGACAAAAGCATACGTGTACATGTGCATGTTTTTACAGGAGTAATAGTAATAGTAGAATACCACAGACAGCTGGCTAAACTTTTAAAGTACCTTGGTTTCCATGCACATTGAGAGTTATCTTTAAAATAGTCCAGGATCGGGGGTGCCTGGTGGCTGAGTTCGTTAAGCGTCTGACTTTGCCTTAGGTCATGATCTCATGGCTCATGGGTTCAAGCCCCGCATCAGCTCTGCACTGACAGAGGCTGCCTGGAGTCTGCTTCCACTTCTGTGTCTCCCTCTCTCTCTGCCCCTCCTCTACTTGTGCTCTGTCTCTTTCTCTCTCTCTCAAAAATAAATGTTAAAAAAAGTTTTCTTTTTAATAGTCCAGGATCATCTTTCAGTACAAATTCTTATGAAAAAGAGCCCCTCTCCCCTCCTCTCTAAAATAAAAAAAATAAATTAATTTAAAAAAAAAAACATTTGCCTATTCCAACATTCTTTTAGCAGCAGTAGAGACTGCTGTAGCAAACATAAAAGTCAGGAGGACAAAAAATAACTCTAAGATATCAGGAATGATTTAAAACTTATCCTAAGCAGGCATCTCTGGCAGTTTGCATTCTAACTGCAGGCATCACATGACATTTTTATTCCCAGCATTCTGGATATCATTTTAGGACTGAATTTTAATAAACAATTGCTCACAGATATTTGGTTCATCTTAGTAATTTATTTTGTAGCTACCCAAAAGATGAAAGATTATGAGATAAAATACTTTCATCAATATAAGGTGTTAGGTGTCAAATTACATAAAATATTAATTTGAAAATCACTTGTCCACTTCAATTGGTAAATAGAAAAGATAAATTCCAGGGCCATTCATTAAGTTCTATGAGCTATTTAGGATTTATATGATCACCCTCTGCTCTGCAAAAAAAAAAAAAAAAAAAAAAAAAAAATTAGAGCAAAGACAAGAGATGTTTACAGAATCTCCTTTAATAATGACTGAGTGTGATTCTAGTGAACAATAAGAAAGAGGTTTCTAAGACAGCCAAACCATATCTAGTTTCCAAAAACACATTTGTTTTGAATTAATAGTGCACTTTACTTAATGAAGTTATCTAATTTTAGTAAAGTGAAAGAAAATTAAGATAGGGCATTTTAAAAATTGGAATCAGATTAAATTAAAATATTTTGAAAAATGAATAAAAATTTTTACAACAGATTAAAGATGTATTTTTGTTAGGCTGCAGAGGTGTGGGAATGCACAAGTTTTTCAGAATTCAGGGCATCTGACTCCACAACACATATTACATTGTATGTTAACTAAATGGAATTTAAATAAAAACTTTAAAAAAATACTTACTGAAAACAGCATTCCTAATAGCTACTGTTTAATTTCAAATAAACTAAAATTCTGTAAGAAAAACAGAAGTTCAAGTTATCACCCCTCCACAACAGTAGTAATTTTATGCTACCTATGAATCTCATATATGGGCAGTGACTTTAATGAGTAGGTCGTTATGAGAATTAAGAGTAAAAAAGCTTTATAACCTGTCAGATCAATATCTTGAAAAACCCTGAAAACGTTCATGAGGAGTAAAATTGTTTGAGAATAGCTCAGAAACACCCAGTGAAACCAAAAATGTTGAGCATTCTAAGGTTAATAAATAACTTCTTTTTTTCAAAGTAAATATATGTATATTTTGGGAGAAAACAGACATCACTCATATCTCTCCCTATAAAAATAGGAATGCTTAACCTATCAGCCTGTTGCATTTGAGACATTAAAATGAAAAATGGCATCTACACCCATTAATATCTTCAATGTATAAACAGCACAGCATGACACATTCTTGAGAGCTGAAGGCTACAAAATCTCTCTGAAACATAAATAACAAAGCACTCAGAAGCATATTTGATGTTGATATTCATCTCTGAGAAAAACACTGCTGCCTAGGCTTCTTATGAAAATAGATGCAGCCCAAATGGATCTCCTGTAATTGGTTTCAGATAGCGAGGTCAGAAGAAATATGATACAAGAAACGATTATGTGGAACAGGCAAAACAAGAATGTTTACACAGGCACTCCCTAGTTATACTGACAAGGGGTGTATACTTTGCAGATAACCAGAACCAAAAAAAAAAAAAAAAAAAAAAAATGCCAGCAGGACATTCAAAATTTTGCTCCTCATACTCACATGCTTTAACCTTTAACATATGACGTCTTTAACATGTTACTTTGAAAACTGAACGTGAAATAAGTTTTCAAACAGAATTTCATTGTCTAATTATTTTCACAAGTGTGGTTGATAAAAAGCATACTCGGAGCTTCCACAAAGGATGTGAATTCCTATTCTGTTTGGCCTTTCCTCGCATTATGTTCTCACTAAAGGGAATATACTGATAAATGTAATCTGAAGTCTTGTAATGCTATTTAATAGAAGAAAATTAATCATCTAATTGTCATATCCTATTTTCAAACAGCAATCTATCAGAGTGAAATTATGCATCTGTAGCTATTGACCTCTCATTTTATCATGGATGATACATAATTAGACTAAGTTTGTTGGGAAAAAAGAGCTAATTACCAAAAAAATTTTAAAAATAATTGTTATTTTTATTTTACAGTATACTTCACATAAAGTTAAAAAATAAATGTGTAGGTATATGGTGTTCATAGTGTGGGCTACTATGGAAGTTAAAGTGAGAAGCTAAGATCATTTATTTCATGGTAGTATAATAAGAGTGAATTATTAGTAATAAAGCATCCTGTTTACTAATCTAATGTCAGGCTGTCTGGGCTCGGTATTCATATGTAGATCCAAAGGAAAGAAAATTGAGGCATGGGATGTGTGATGGCCTAGATTCTCAAGTCACCCTCACATGACTTCTAAGGAAGTCCTCAAGGTTCAGATCCAAACCCAATATTCAGTATCTTCCAATATGGCTCCAAACTCCCAGATAAGCTCAGAAACCTTTCCATAAAATAAGCCTGTGAATTCATGGCAAGTTATGGCTAAGACAGGCTTTTGTTGTTGTTGCTGTTTTTTCAGGTCTAGCATCATATACTCAGTTCAATGGGATGAACAGGTTCTCTTCCTTAGAGCTGGCCTTCCAGAGGCTACAGTAAATGATACTAAGTAGTCTGTTATTCAGATTTCTATTTTATTTATTATTTAGTTGCTAATGATAATGAATTGCTAATGGAACACATAAAGAACATTAATATAATCTACAGCAATGTTCAATAAAATTCCTGTTCACATATTAAGGAATTCCATCCAACTGCAAAACTCCCAAGTATGAAAGGTAAAGATGAATTGGAACTAATTTTATTAAAATTGTTAAAATTAATATTTTTACAGTATCTCTTTATTATGGTACATGTTCCAGGAACTGCAATGGTTTATGCACATTCAGTTATTTCTCTTCTGCTATGAAATATTTTATTATTTTTTCAAACATTCTTCGGATTTACTTTTTATTTCTCACATACAACACTTTGGTTGCTTTAATTTTTTTTAATGTTTATTTTTGAGAGAGACAGCTCAAGTGGGGGAGGGGCAGAGAGAGGGGGAGACACAGATTCCAAAGCAGGCTCTTAGGCTCTGAGCTGTCAGCACAGAGCCTGACACGGGGCTAGAACTTGTGAATTGCAAGATCATGACCTGAGCTGAAATGAAGACGGATGCTTAACTAACTGAGCCACCCAGGTGCCCCTGTTTTGTTTTGTTTTTTCTCAATATGAGGCCCATACCATCTTTAGTTTGGACATGGACTCAAGACTTATTACTGCCACATTTTTATAATTTCAACTTGCATACTAGATATTAACTGAAAATACACGCTACTAAATTATAGTATATCTGAAAATAAACTATTATTTGAATCCTGTATTCTAGACTTCCTCTGTAATTTAATAATAAAACTACAAAAGAGGTAGAATTTGGGAAAATATTTGTAAGAATAAAATCCATCAAAAATTACTTGTCATTATAAATTTTTTTTGCAAGTATGCTCCATGTATCAAGCAAAGCACTAAAAGCACTGCACACTTCTGGAGGTGGGGGGTGGGCGATGTGACATTGTTTTTACTTTCAAAGAGCTTCGTGTCTAACAAGAAGGATTTGGTTTCAAGTCAAAAGGTCATCAAAAATGTTTTTAAAACAATGCAGGGGTTCATATGTTGAAGAGATCATCTTCAGCTGGGGAGCTCAGATACCTTTTTATGGGGATACAAAATTGGGGTGAACTTATGTGAAAAATAGTTCATCTTGCAAGGATGACAGAACATGGCCACACCAAGTAGAGGCAAAGAATATGTGGGATCACACACAGTGAAAAGAAGATAAGTAATCTTGGATAAAGTACGTTCTTAGTTTAGGAACTAGTTCAACATCATGGGAAGGTTGGTTGGAGCTAATTAATGAATGTAACTAAACAATCAGTGGCTAAAATAATCTTGATATTATTTAGCAGGTAATGGCAAATGTTGCTGAATTGCAAATGATGAGCTAAGCCTGGCCCAGAACAATATTGAGGTCATGTTGCAAAGGACAGATGAGAAGTGAGGAGATGAGAAGTGGAGGCAAGATAAAGATATGAGGGAGAAAGACCAGTTAAAGAGGTATGTGTGACTTTCCAAACACAAGATAATAAGAACTAATTTAATTAAACATGAGAATCACAAGAAGTACTGTCAAAGTAAAATTGCAGGACTTAGTAACTGGGCATGGAGTAAAGGCTTCTGGGAAGGAGTAAATGATGACTTCAAAATTTTAAGTCCAGGGTAACTGGGAGAATAGCTATTCCACTCTTGGAAAGGGGGAAATCAGATTACAAAACACAGGCTTTGGAGAGATTATGCTGTTTACCTGATGGCAGAATAATCAGAAGATTTTAGGATATATCAATACAGAGCTCTAGGTTCAGAGTGACCAGGCTGAAAACAGATTCCCCAAAGCAAGAGATTAGATAGCATTTAGAATAAAGGGAGAAAATCAGATTGCTAGTAAACAGTAAAGAGGGGGGAAGACCCAATCTTAAGGAATATTTGCATTTTGTTTATAGATGAGATAGTGAAAAAGAAAGACAATGAGTGTTGAGGAGTGCACAGTAGAAGTCAAAAAGACTTCTGGAAAATGCTGAACATAGAATAACCATATGACTCACTAATTCCACTGCTATATATATTCCCAAGAAAAATGAAGACGTATGTCCACACAAACAGTTGAACATGGATTTTCACAGCAGTGTTACTGCTAATAACCAAAAGGTAGAAACAACCTAAATGTCCATCAACTGATGAATGGATAAACAAAATGTGGTCTATCCATATAATGGAATATTACTCAGCCATAATAGGGAATGAAGTATTGATACATTCTATAATGTGGGTAAACCCTGAAAATAGGCTAAGTGAAAGAACACAGCCACAAAGACCACATCTTGTATGATTCATTTATATGAAATGTTCAGAATAGGCAAAACTGTAGAGACAATGTTGATTTGTGGTTGCCAGGGGCTGGAAGGATGGGATAATACACAGTGACTGCTAATGAGTATGGGGTTTCTTTTTAGGAGGGGGGAGAAAATATTCTGGAATTAGATAGTGGTGATGGTTGCACAAACTTGTGAATATACTAATATCTACTGAAATGTATCATTAAAAAGGATAAATTTTATGGTATGTAAATTACATCCCATTAAAAATGTTATATATTTAAATAAAAGATTTGTGATGTTAATTATATCGCAGCAAAGCTGGGAAAAATAGAGAATAGGGGGAAAAAAGGAATTGTAGAGGGAGAAGATGAATGGGTTCTCATATACCAAAAACTCAAAGAGGCTAAGGATTAATGAAAGTTCTTGTTGATTTGATAATTTGCATGGGACCTATCAGAGAGCTGTTCCCATTGAGCATTGAAGTAGAAATTAGACTGCAGAGAATTATAGGGGAAAACCATGGCTACAAGTGCAAACAATTCTTTTGATAGTTCTGCAAAGACCAAAATAAAAAAGAACTATAGTTTGAGAGGTTGTGTGTGTTTGTTGTTTGTCTTAAAGACAGTTTGCTAATAAGCTAACGGGAAGAAACAGACGCTGTAGTAAGGAGAAAGGAGGAAGTCACTGGAGGGGATGTGAAGAGGCCTAAATCAAGGAGCGGGAGCAGGTGACAGCCTCGTGGGGAGAAGAAATACATCATCCTCAGAGACAATTTGAAGACAAGGGAGGACAGGTGACTTTGCCAGGCAGAGGTAGGAAGAGGAAAGAGTTCACACTGAATAGTCTCAATTAATTCAGACAATAAGGAATTGACTGAGAATGGGAGAAAGATTGGAACTGCTGAGGAAACAAAACTGAGAAAGCTTTTCTCTCATTGTTCTGAGAAATACAGCTAGTAGAGTAAAAACTGGCATTTAAAATGTTAGAGTATGAAATGTACTTCCTCAGACACTGATGACATACAGATATACGGAGGTCTTCTGAAATGTTGCCTCCATAACTAAATAAAGAACTACTTACTTTCCCACTGCTCTAATTTGGGATCATCACTACTCAGAGTCTTTTTATACTTTTAACCTGGCCAAGGGGCCTGGCATCTCCAATTATATCAGGTATAAGCGAAAGAGTCACTTACAATATATGCTATGTTATTGTGCATTCTGAGGACTGGTTGTCTTTAGTTTTGAAAAGACAGCAAAATAAAATATGTCTGTGACACTGCTACTATTGGCATAGCTGACTTTTCAAAAGCTCCTCTTTGTAACTAGAAGAGAAAATATGCTGTAATGGTATCGACTAGATTTCAGAAGACATTCTTTCGCCTTTTATTAGTTGATGAACTTGGACTACTTGATCACAGCAAGCATTAATTTTCTTGTCCATTAAGTGCTATTAATATTTACCTGATTTGTGAAATCAGAGAAGAAAATGTATTTGGAAGTATTTTAAAAGCTAAAGTATAAAGTAATATTATTTCAAGTGAAACTTTTGAACTTATATAATTCCTACAGTGGATATCAGTTCTTAAAATAGTTTTTTTTAATTTTTTTAACGTTTTTATTTATTTTTGAGACAGAGAGAGACAGAGCATGAACAGGGGAGGGTCAGAGAGAGAGGGAGACACAGAATCTGAAACAGGCTCCAGGCTCTGAGCTGTCAGCACAGAGCCCGACGCGGGGCTCGAACTCACGGACCGTGAGATCATGACCTGAGCTGAAGTAGGACGCTTAACCGACAAGCCACCCAGGCGCCCCCAGTTCTTCTATGTGTAAGCACATAGGTTAGGTTCCATGCAGTGGAGACTGACGACTGATTTTTAGCTTTATAAGGACTGCTAAACAGGTATGTGCATTTAAACTATCCAGGCCTGGCATATGGTAATTCCTGAAAATTTACCTCAATATTTATTGACTTCTCTGCAATCTATTCAGTAGAAAAATGTCCCATCGGGTAGGAAAAATATCTGAACAGCTTCGTGTCCTATCATATTTTGCAAAGTTGTATTTTAATCTCTGCTGAGTCTGAAATGGTTTATAACTTTACAAATATACTGGTGAGCTACACCCCTGTCTTCTCGCAGACTCACATCACCACCGCTATGGGATCACCTGCCCTCAGGGATCTTTTAATATGGTAAAGGAAAGATGAAAAATATATTCAATATAACCACCCCGCAATGCACAAATGTGCTGCATGCCATTAAGAGGTACAGAAAGTGGCTGTGGGGATTCAGCAAAGACAAAAAGGAAGAAAAAAAGGAGAATTAATGCTCGGTAAGTGCTCATTATATGCCAGCTATCATTCTAAATCCTCGCACATGCTATCTCATTTCATCCTGGAGACACCCTCCTTTATTATAGAAGTGTAAACTGAAGCTCAGAGTAGGTAGGTTATATGTTCAAGCTGTTTCACATATCCTTGAAGTGGCGTAAGAGATCTGAACAACTATCTGGCTGACTTTGAAGCTAATGCCCTTTCCACAAGGAGTGGTAAGGAAGAGTAGATCATTAAAGAGACTTTTATTTGATAAAAAAAAAAGGCAAAAACTGGGCATAAAGAGAACAAAATACATTCTGAGTCATTAACAACGTCGCTAGCTGTGTCAACTAGAACAAGCGTAAAGAATTCTAAGATCCTATTCATGTTTTCTTTTTCCTTACTTATCATGAGAGCTAGACAAACAAGCTTATATACTAAAGGCAATCCACTATCCTAAAAAGACAGCTTCTTTGAAGTTATTAGACACTTATTTTATGATGGTGGTTACAAACAAAAACCCAATATTAAAGATGAAAATATTTTGATATTCATCTTTTGTCACAACCAGGCACAAAACAATAGCATCTGCTAATAGGCATTAAATAATATGTACCATGTTCTGATAGATTTAGAAGTAGGGTTGTCAGATAAAATAGAGGGTGCCCAGTTTAATTGGAAACTATTTGTATTTTTACTTGCTATATTTGGCAATCCTAGTCACAAAAGTATTTCAGAATATGTTGCCAAGATACAGGGATTTATTTATATTGAGTTTTTCATTTAAAGGTGAATTCTATTTATTTCATCAGTGGAAATCTTTCTTTAGTCCTAATGAATAACGACGTCATCTATAGCCATATTCTACAGGTGAGTCAGGGGAGTGACTTGGGGGCTTGGGCTGCTTTCCTGTGGGAAGGAAAGCTTATGTGGCTACAAAGGCATAGCATAAGGGTGGGGTGGACCACTCCAAAGGAAAAGTAAGTGCACCAGTTTTTGGAAAAGCCAGACCAAAAAAAGCAGAGGTAAAGTTTGTTAGAGTTCATATTCTAGCTTCCTGCAATTGACACAGAGATGAGAAAAATGCAAAACTCTTGGCTCTCTATTCACCCTCCCCTCAGCAAGGATAAGGATTGGTAGCCAGGAACCCTGAGGCAAAGATTATGACCCTGCGTGGCACCAAGGGGAGGCAATGCTACAGGAGATCTAAAGGAAAGAGCCTTGAGGCGGAGAGCCTCTGCCTACTTAACCCAGAAGCTAACTAAGCCAGTCCCAGAGGAGGAAGAGATAGTGAGTGCAAAACCATTTAGGAAGGGAGAGGCCTTGATTAGTTCAAGTGCAGGCACTGGGTTGAGAACCTCTAAAGGAAAGCCCTTCAAGCTAAAATCAGAGTGTTCTTAGAAACAAAATGACAGAGTTGCGAAAGAGGGCTCAGAAATTCCAAGTTCTAATTCCAGTACCATTCCAAGTTTCCCTCCAGTAATGAAACCTGAATAAATTCCTTCTCCCCAAGCACTTTACAATTTACTAGTCCTATAGGGGAATCTAAAGAGCAAGACCTAAAATTCAGAAAAGAAGAAATGCCAGTCATCGACAACTAATTGGTGATTAAGCACTGCAAGCATTAAAAAAATAGTGACTGAATGAATGAAAGTAGGAATACATTTCTACTAAGTCACAGTGAGTATTTTGTGTTTTTAGGCTATGTTGTTTCACAGTGTAAATTATGAAGCACATATATGCCTGTGTAATTCAGTTTGAAACAAATTCCCTAAGATTAGATTTTAGAGATCTTGGACTAACTCCCCTGAAAGAAGAACACAGGGTATTTCCATCTTGTGTTCCAGCAATCACAGAGTTTAGGTTACATTATCTTTAGCATATACAGTGGCAAATTGTAGTAGTTAACCATATAAGGTCCATACAGGTATTCTTTTGAATACAATGCAAACTGATGGTGGTAAAAAGCATCACCTTAGTATATCAATAACGACGTTTTTATTTAATTTTTATGGAGTCTTCTGTGTTTTTGCCCTAAAAATCTTTTTTAAGTGCTGAGTTTTTAAAATTTAATTCTATCAAGAATGTTAAAATATTTTTCTGATTTAAAAATCATTTCTGGGGTGCCTGTGTGGCTCAGTTGGTTAAGCATCCGAGTGCGGCTCAGGTTTGGCTCACAGTTTGTGGGTTCGAGCCCTGCATCAGGCTCTGTGCTGACAGCTCAAAGCCTGGAGCCTGCTTCCAATTCTGTGACTCCCCCTCTCTCTGCCCCTCCCCTGTTCATGCTCTGTCTCTCTCTTTCAAAAATAAATAAACATAAAAAAAAATTTATGACCCTGCGTGGCACCAAGGGGAGGCAAAAAAAATTTGGTGGCTCCTGGGTGGCTCAGTCAGTTAAGCATCTGACTTTGGTTCAGGTCATGATCTCATGGTTTGTGAGGTCAAGCCCCCCTTGAGGCTCTCTGCTGTCAGCACAGAGCCTGCTTGGGATCCTGACGCCCTCTTCTCTCTGTCCCTCACACACTCGTGTGCTTGCTTGTTCTCTCTCTCTCTCAAAAATAAAAAACATTAAAAAATTTAATCATTTCTTATATTGAGTTATCTGTAATAGGGTTCTTAGAAAATAAATATGTAAATAAAAAATTATAATATCCACTTAGAAAATAGTGCCCCTTGGTAGAAACCAAGAGATGAAGAGGCAGAAGACAGGAGGGCCCAGAAAGGTTCTTTGTTTATAGGAAATGTCTTGATAAGAAATATAGTTCCTAAAGGTGATTATTCCTCTCCTATTTTGTTTTCACTCTCCAGCTTATCTCCATTACCACAATGAGACTGAAGACTAGGATGGTTGGGAGAGAACAACTGTTTGTCCCTTTGTCACCAGTTTTTCTAGCAAACTTTGGTTGGTAGCCCACTTTATTTATATTTTTATTTTATTTTATGTTTTTTATTTTATATCATTTCATTTCATTTCACTTCACTTCACTTCATTATTTTTTTGATGCAAAATGCTTTATTGTTTCCATTTGGTCCATGGCTTGGGGAGAGGGCTCCAGGGTGGTTTGCTGCCTAGTGGCTGCAAGGAGAGGCTCAGCCACAAGCCCCGAGTCATGCTTGAAGAGATACTTTGGAAGAGATACTTTCCCAGCCCAGTCTGGGGTGGCCCACTTTTTGAAGATACATAAAATCCAAACCCAGGGAACAAGTCTGTGCATCCTACATTAGCACAAATTATATTTCTGTTAAAAAAAAACCCAAGCTCCGCTTGTTCTCTCTCTTACTCTCTCAAAATAAATAAACAAACATTAAAAAACAAAACAACAACAAAAAACCCACCAAAACTCAAGTCATCCTGACACTCCTAGTTGGTAGGTGAATACATTCACTTACACTTAGGGTCTAGTACTGAAAGCTCCCTAAGGGCTAGAAGTGTTTCTAAAGAATCATGTCCCCAAGAATGTGCAGCACAGGCGCTGACACCTAGTGACTCAAAAGATACTTAACTGAAAAATATGTTTCTTTAGACATTTCTAAACTTGTAAAACACAAGTTTAGCTGGTTCCAGATAGCTGACATGCAACTCGTACACTAAAGGAAGAAACTGGGGTGCCTGGGTGGCTCCAGCTGTAAAGGGTCAGACTCGATTTTGGCTCAGGTCATGATCTCATGGGTTACGGATTCGAGCCCCAAGTCCTCGCACTGTTAGTGCAGAGCCTGCTTGGGACTCTCTCTCTCTCTCCTGCTGCCCCTCACCCACTCTCATGCCCACTCTCTCTCTCACTCAAGATAAGTAAACTTTAAAAATAAATAAAGGAAGAAACTGAGCATTCCCTCTAGGAATAGTCATCATGCCTGGTACTTGGGAGATGCTCCTCAGACCTGCACATTGATGACTCTGGAGGATACACTAGTGATCTACCGTGACACTGATTTTTTTTTTTTTTTTTGAAACAATGTAATTTAATGTGGCTGGGCTTATTTTCTTTTACTTATTTATTTATTTATTTATTTATTTATTTATTTATTTATTTTTGAAATGCAACACTTATACATTGTTCATTATATGATAAATATAATCATGTACTATTTCTTTTGCCTCATTTTTAGAAAATATCTCTCCTTCTTAACATCCAGTGATTCTATATAGTATGTTAATTCAAAAATATTGATTGGTTATCTCTTTTTAACATACATAAGACTTCTTTCCCTTTATCGAGTTACATTAAAATTTTTTAGCCATGACTTTTTCACGATGTATTAACTCCATTGTTTTTTTAAAGTCATAATCCAAAACTTACTACTGATTGTCAGAAAAGCTTTACTTCATTTTCTTCAATTAGAGTCTTTCAGTGATTTTAGACATGGGTCTAGAAAAATAACTGAGTATTGTTGTTATTCAGTTTAAGAATTTGCTCGCATAAAAATGCAAGTATTTTTCACACTTCTCCAGATTCACCTGTGAACAAAATTTACAATTTTATTAAAACCTTTTAATATTTATTTATATCCAAGTATGCCTAAAGAAGTACTCTATGCGAAAGAATAACTTATTTAGGCATAGACAGTACAGTTACTTTGAATTAAAAATGAAAAAAATTCAAATTCACCAAAGCACACATTAGTTTCAATTCTTAGAAAACTCTTCTATATTTAACATAATTCTCTTCCAATAGATATTTACCAAGTTTTGCAGTTTTAAGTAACATTGCAATGAATTTCCTCATAATTCAGCCTTGCAATTATCTTTCAAAAGTTTAATTTTGGGGCCAAGTCATATTCAGATATTGCGTTTTGGCACACGTTCCCATAACGCTTCCCCAGAATGACTGCATCCATTTGTAATCCCACCAGTGTATGAGATTGCCTATTCCACACTACTCAAAAATACTGGGCGTTTTCACTCCTTTTGAGTCTTTTTTACAAACAGGCAAAAATATTTCATTTCAATTTGCTTTCCTTCCCTATTAGGAACTGATTTTTTTTTAAAATACATCTGTATAAATGTAGGTATTTTTCTATTCTCACTTAAAATTAGTGAATTGGATAAGCCATTGCAGTAGATACATCACTCATTCACCTAATATTTTCCCCCAGTTTTTTGAGCTATAATTGACATACAGCACTGTGCAAGTTTAAACCATACAGCATAATGACTTGAGTTGCATATATTGGAAAACGATTATCACAGTAAGTTCAGATAACATCACCTCATATAGATAGATGGATAGGTCGATACATAGGAAGGAAGGAAGGAAGGAAGGAAGGAAGGAAGGAAGGAAGGAAGGAAGGAAGGGAGGGAGGGAGGGAGGGAGGAAGGAAGGAAGGAAGGAAGGAGGAAAAAAGGAAGGAAATGAAGGAAAAAAGGAAGGAAAGAAAGAAAGAAACAGTTTTTCTCCTTGGGATGACAGCCCTTAGGATTTACTCTCTTTACAACTTTCCAACAAAATTTGAACTTTTTGATCACCTTCATCCAATTCTCCCACTCCCCCGGCCTTTAGTAATCAGATCTCTTTTCCTACGAGTTTGGCTGTTTTTATTTTCTTTAGGTTCCACATATAAGTGAAGTCATGCAATATTTGTCTGTCTCTGTCTGACTTACTCCACTTAGCATAATCTCCTCAAGGTCCATCCCTGTTGTTGCAAAGGGCAGGATCTTTCTTTCTTTCTTTCTTTCTTTCTTTCTTTCTTTCTTTCTTTCTTTCTTAAGGCTGAACCATGTTTCATTTCAACTAACATTTTTTTTAAAGCCTTTACTCTTTGTTAGACCCTAGAGATGAAAATGTGGGCAAGACAGGCAATGTTCCTGCCCTCCCAGAGTGTGCAATTTAATCACCAAAAAGGAAACAATTACTTGATGGTGCTGCTTTTAGTCTTTTAAAAAAATTTATTATTATTGTGTTGCATTATGACAGAGGTCACTAAACTTCATTGGTCGTGTTCTGCCTTTAAAACTAATTATCCACACTATGGCACTTGAAAATAGTGTGAGGAAGAACTCTTCATTAAAAAATATAAAAATTCTACATAGGATGAACTCCATGTGGCTGGTAATTAAGAAGGAGGATTCTATTTTGGATTATAAAAAGTAATGTCATTGTATTCCAGAAGCAGTTTTTTTGGAAGGTAAGAGACAAAACTTTTAAAAAGCAAATGACCAACAGGATTGATAAGGACCTAGTTACTTTATCCTGTGACAGAAAGTGTGCTAAAGTTCCTTTCAAAAGTGGTTTCCGTTTTTTAACATATGAGGCTTCTGCCCAAAGGAATAAGCTGTTTAACCATACATTTTTAAGAAAAATGCTTTCCAATTTAATGTTTCTCCTCTTTAAATTAATCATTTGGGCTTGTAATCAGAAAGGAAGCATATGAAAGAATGCTTATTGAAAGATGGATAGTTAAACTGGAAATTAAAACTTTATTTCTGAGGGTCACACTGGGAAGATGCTTTGCAATCTTGGAGAAATCCCAATCGGCTTCTGCTCAAAATGGCACTCTTCTCCCAATGTCTCAAAAGATATTAAGCCTCTCATAGAAGGGGGATTTTGTTGCCCCCCGCAAAGGCTTCTTATGATTGCAGAATGATCTATTTAAGAACTGCACACTTTCTCATGGAGGACACATTTTGGCACTCTCTTGTAATTATCTTCATTTACATAACTGGCACCTAACAGACCACTCACCAGAGAGGAACAATAAGCTGTGCTTGCTCTGATCATCTTTATGTTGAAGTTAAGCCATTACACTGAATCCTGAGACATGCTATTGTGAAGTCCCCTGGCATTTCCACTGCTATCATCCATCTGTTGTTATAGGAGAATGTTCACTGCCAGAATCCTCTGGCAGAAACTCAATTTCTGAGTCCAATACTAATTCATTACAAAGTCTGCAACAGCTGGGACACTGGTATACACAAATGAGGCATTCTGAAATTTGAGGACAAATCCAAAATACACACTCAGGACCTTCCTTGTGATTCCACAGCCATGGAAATAGCTGTGAAAAAAAAAAAAAAAAAAAAAAAAAGAGGATCCTGTCAACATCTCACCCTGCCAACACCAAATTAGACCCTTGCGATTTGAGCCTCTATGGTGGTGCCACCTCCCTGCTCTTCTTTTATTAAGAACTGTTTTAAAGGTCTCAGCTTTGTCATGTTTAATGTGCGTTGGAAACATGGGGATGAGACATGTAATGTAGAGGATACTGTAAAGGACACCTTGAACACACCTATCCAAAGGACAGTCACCCTTCTGTGAAATAAAAAGGTGCCCCAAAGGTGATTTAGATAATAGGCACCGGGGAAGAACCGTGGGTAGAACAGAAGCATAGAACAAAGTAGGAAGAGTGACAGTGACTGGAAACAGTGACAAAGAGCAGTAGAACATTTTTAAAGTTTCTTTTGTTTTTAATGGCTATTTAAGAATGGTATCAAGAAACTAATGAAGTGATAAATTCTAAAAATTCTCAGTCCCTCACAATTTCATACGAACTCTTTGAGTTAAAATGACGCTGCTGTCATAAGCAACCCTTGGAAAACTACCTTTATTACACTGTGGTATCTGTGTAATATTTCACTGCCATGCATCATTTCTGCTAAGTCAATCGATTACTATTTGAGAAAAATATATAAAAGATAATTCGTATACAAGGAAAATAAAAACATTTAAATTTCACAAATCTTACAGAATATTATCCAATGCACAGTTAATTTACAAATGTTACATAAAACATTAATCCTTTATATTAAAATTGAAATGATTATGCTTCAAAATACATATTTAAATTTATTTTGTAGTTCTAGATACACTATTATGAAAAAGAAAAAAACAATACATATAAACATACAAAACAATAGAGGTTCTTTCCATGGTTTGCCTGGAAGTGCTTTTTTTTTTTTTTTTTTTTTTAATATTTTGATAGAGCACAAGCACGTGAGGGGTAGAGAGAAGGAGAGATAGAATTCCATGCAGGTTCCACACCATCGGCATAGAGACCAATGTGGGACTCGAACTTCCATACCATGAGATCATGATCTGAGCCGACATCAAGACTGGGTCATTTAACTGAGCCACGCAGGTGCCTCCCTGGAAGTGTTTTTAAAGTCCAGTTAATATGATAAAATTTATACTCAGGTGTGACCACAATGTCACAAGTATTTTCACCTATTAGAAATAAATCTTAGCAATTTGAGCCTTATTTTGCTTTAAAATAGGAAATAGTTTGTCATTTGCTATATGCCCTTTGTTGGCAATCTACAAGAAAAGGTAATTTAACACTGAATATTTCCAATGAACATTTAAACAAGGAAACTCTGGGGCGCCAGGGAGGCTCAGTAGGTTGAGCGTTTGACTCTTGGTTTCAGCTCAGGTCATGATCTCACAGTTCATGGGGTCCACCCCAGTGATGCACTCTGTGCTGACAGCAGGGGGTCCACTTGGGATTCTCTCTCCCTCTCTTTTTGCCTCTCCCTGGCTTGTTCTTTCTCTCTCTCTCTTTTTCTCTCTCTGTCTCCAAAAATAAACAAATAAACTTTTAAAAAGTAAAACAACAACAACAACAAAACTCTATTATATCAGATTCTAAGATTTAGGACTTTTAGCTCAAATTTACCTTTAAGAAGAAATGGCTTGCTCTGCAGATTTATATTTAAATTGGACTTCAGAAAGATTGAGAAAACTACTGAGAAACAAACACTTTATACAAAAATTTTGTTACGAAAACCGCAAATCATGCTAAATTTTTATTTTAATTCACTAAGGACATCTATAATGGTTCTCTACCCATTCATTCATCAGAATCACACAGGAAGCTATTTTACAAAAAGAAATTCTTGGGCTCCAGTCTTGAAGATTCTCATTTGATTAAGTTTGAGGTGGGATCTGAGAATGTCAGTTTTTTGAAAGCTCCCTCAGTGACTCTGATGATTAGCCAAGGCTGAGGACTACTGCTCTACTAGGTAAAATGTTGATAATCTTAGTAACTGTGTCATGTTTATTACTATTACTACCATTATTATTCATTATAATGATGTAATGCATTACACAGTGCATGGGAAATGAGAAGATATCCCCAACCATTCATTGGTTCCATTTCCACTATATTTTACTCATTACTGACACTGCTATGACAGAATCAAACAATTTATAGCTTAAAAAAAAAAAAAAAAAAAGGACTTTGAAAATGTTTCATTAAACCCCTTCATGTCGTAGTATGGAAGTAGGCCTAGACAAGTTAAGTAATCTACCAAGGTCACCAATAATATTAATTTGACTCTAAGCATTCCAATTTCTCTTCTATTTTTCTTACTATATCACCAATTCTGAAGGTGTACAATAAAAATAAAATTAAGACTTGTAAATAATTCAGATTACTTTATTCTCCATTTAGTTCCCAGCAGATAACATCCCTACTTCAAAACCCTATTCCTTATCCACTCCAGCTCCCTGGAGAACCCTATTAGTGGGTAGAGCAAGCCTTTGGCCCACTCTCCTCATTCATGCTTTGAGAAACTTCTCCCTGTGCTTCCATGGGAATTGTTGTATGGAGCCACTTCTATCTGACTCTTCTATTGTCAGGTCCAGAGGGCATCAGAGATCTGGACTCAGGCGAAAGGATTCAGACTCTATTAGTATTATTTTAGTTACATTATGGTGAAAAAAGCTTTTGAGAGTTGGCATGGGATCATATACAACACTGTTTCTATGGGAACAGGAATTCCTGTCTCTAAACAACGAGCTCAGAGCTGGTTGTGTGCAACAAAACCTATTAGTAAGTTGGGGACAGCCTGTTAGTACATCTTAGTTAATGAAAGCATTCATAAACACACTTCTCTTACATGAAGGCCTGTGCCTTTCTGTTCACTTGAAAAGGTCTTGCAATAATGTAAATTGGAAAAGCCCATAAACAGGCACCAGAACATGGTGTGAAGCCAGTGACAATTTATACTGAAAAAGAAAAGAACACTCAGATTATACTCAAACAAAATCAGACTCTTAAGTTATAACAATTTCTAGCTGATAAATTAATAAAAATAACAATACAGTGAGCGTTTAACTGTAATTTATTATACTAGTTTTCCATTTACACCTTGTTGTTTGGAAAGGTTTTTTTTTTTTTTTTTTTTTTTTTTTTTGGTGGGGAGAAAAAGTAGTATTTTATGCTATATTCCTGAAAACTTATAGGAATAATGATAAAAAAATATAACAAATACAAAGTAAATGATTATGCATCATAAAATTTTAGTAATTAAACATAACCTCACATATTTAGAAAAGGATAGTTGGCTTTCATGAGAAAATAATGTAAGCAAAAGTTAGTTAGAAACACCACAGTGGAATATTCTTCTTTAAAGTTACTAATGAATTATGAATTTAATGTACCATTAGTAAGAACAAATTTTTATTTCGTAGCGTAACTGTCTAGCCATCAAACCCTGAAGTTTAACTTCTCCTCTACTGCATTCCAGTACATGTCCTAAGGCAAGTTGTCTGATAAATTCTCCTCTAAAGATCTGGCTGGTCTTTGGTTCTCCACTGAATTTATTCCTTCTCCCCCCTCCCCACATACTCATTGATGCAAAAGCTTTCTGTTGCAGGATTCCTTCTTTGATTCATATCTTTTTTCACTGCACAGCACACAACCAGTTTGTACCAAGAGACATAGAGACATGTCAGTATGTATTTTTTAAAGTGCTCTTTATTCTATCTTTATATCCATTTGGTTCAAAAGATTATACATTTGTCTATGGAAAGTCTTAACTTGAGGAAAAGTTTGAAATTATAAAATAAACCTTGTAAGTCATGAATATGAAGAATGAGCCCTTTCACAGAAGCAAAAGTGAGGTCTGAACTAATTTTTGTTCCTATCTTCTTCTTATCATCCTATTTTCACTTGCCATCCACTTCTAGCCCATTTCTTCGGCTTTTCTTTGCCGAGCTTCAAATGCTGAATAATCGGCACAGCCATAGAGAGATTAACTGGATGGAAAAGACACTGGCCTTTATGAATTTAGCCATAAAAACAGAATAACAAATCAGTGATAAAAAATGAAAACCCAATGTCTTCACCAATAACCAGAACAGTTGAATCGCATCGAGCTGAAATTTTTGGTCATCTCATTCAGCAGGTCTCATCAGAATACTCTAAATGTGAAAGTTAAAGTAGGACATGGCAATGTGAATCTCACTTCTTACAAGCCACGAAATGTGATGTGGACAAAAATGAATGTGAGCTTCTCTTTTTCTGCTCATCTTTCAAATGTCAATCTTTCCCAGTTCTCATCCATCTTCCCTTTTCCTTGTCACTCTATACATTGGCTGCTACTTCTCAGCCTTCTCTGCACGTCTTCTACCTCCTCCAAATCTTAGTGGTTAAGTCTATGGCTGTCTTCTCTCCCTTCCTTCTGATTCTCATCTTTCTCTTCTCTCATTCATCAGGTGCCCTTACTCAGATTCATGACCCTAAATACCATCTGTATGCTGACAACTCGTAGATTTATAGCTCCAGTCCCTATGTCTCCCGTGAACTCGATGTGTATTTCTGTATTTGCCTTGATCATAACATTAGCCTCTGAAATAAGCATATGAAATTTAACAATTCATCAACTGAACTTCCTATTAACAAGCACCCCCCCTCAAAGAAAACACTCCCAAACAAACAAACAAACAATCAAAACAAATCAGAGCCAAATAAACCAAACCAACCAACCGAACAAGGGAACAAACAAACAAACAAACAAAAAAGCTGTTGCTCTTTTTCAAGTCACCAATTTGGACAAATCCTTAATGGTGCAATCGTCCTTGATTCCTCTTTATCAACCCCCACATCAACCCATCAGAAAAATCTTTGGAATGCTTCCAGACTTTGCTACCAGCCTAGCACAACCTCCATCATTTTTTTCCTGCTCTATCTGGTTTCTGGTTTCTCCTTTTTACCCCCTTCCATATACTGTGCACACAGAAGCCAAAATACCTTTTAAATCTTAAACCACATCATGTTAATTTTCCTTTTAAAGATCTCCAAGGATTTCTATCTTACTTAGAATAAAATTTATATATAAACTGGCCAATTGCTATCCCTCAGATTGAATTTCATTGCACTGTCCCCTTTGCTCATTCTACTACTTGTTAAACCTTAAACAGAGAGAGCACATTCCCAACTCAAAGTCATTGTACATATTGTCCCCACTGCTTAGAATCCCTCATACATACAAGCCTTCATCTTTTACTTCCTTAATATCTCTGCTATAGTGTTTCTCATCAGAGAGGTCTTTTTGACTGACCTATTTAAACGGGTGTGATTCTATCCTATTAACTTTCAACTTTCTTTGTCATTATAGTATTTATCTGTACATTATAATATATATTTGCTTCCTGGCTATTTCCTTCCCTAGAATGTAAATTCCAGAAAGGCAGAGACTTCAGTGTGTGTGTGTGTGAGCCTGTGTGTATGTGTGTGCCCGAATGTGTGGATGAACATCTCCAGCTAAGAATAGTATGTACCTTGTATATACTAGTTGCTTAACAAAGATTGGTTCAAAAGAATGAGTATGGCTCAAAATAGCAAGGCTTTGGCTGTCATATAATACTAAAGTCACCCAATTCTCTATCTTTAGTATAAAACTGGCTAATATTTATAGATTCAGAGCTGTATTTCTAACTATTGAGAAAAAAATGTTTCCACTGAGATGTCCCACAGGCATCACAAAGTTAAACAGATACAAAAGTGAACTCCTTCCTATTCTCAAATCTTAGTCACACAATTTTGAGGAAGACAAATGGCAGTCCCCCAACCTATACTACACACACACACACACACACACACACACACACACACAGAGTTTGAAAGATATGGTTTATCCCTTTATACTCAGCTTCCATCCATTCCCACACCTTGTCAATGCTGCTTTCTAAGTTTTTTTCTTTTTTACCCATTTCCCTTTCATTACCACAAATATTGTCTCCATCTTATCCTCTTGACTACCTACTAGAATCATCTGCTATCTGAATATCCAATTTTTATTCTTAAGCCTTGAGTCCAGTCAATCCTTTTTACTGCTGTTTCTCTAACCTTAGAAAATTGAACTCATTGATTATGTCATTCTCTACAAAAAGCTCTCTAATGGCACACATTTCTAAAACAGGATTAAAGGGTTAAAAGGGAGGGTAGGGTGGGGTCTTCTTACAGCCTCACCTCTCCCTAATCGTTATCCTTAAGGAGACTGCTTGGGTTCTATAATGCTTTCTTTTTGCACAGGTATTCTGTGTGACAGCTAATCCAAAGCTCTTAAAGGCTGCATACTCTCATATGACTGGGCCGTAAATTCCACGAAGGTAAGCACAGTCCATGTTAGTTTTATTCATCCATGTATCCCCAGTTTGTAGCTCACTGTTCCTCACAGTTGGGTGCTAACAAATATGGCTAAATGAATGACTGACTCTACACTTTTGGACTCAAGAACCTTCTGCCAGGAAAATCGTTTTTTCTTTTTGCAGTACCTTCCTTTTGCATATTATCAAACCCCTGCTTATCTTTCAGGACTAAGCTTGAGTCTCACTTTCTTTGCAAAGAGTTTCCTGACCTTTCCAAGCAGAAAGAAATTCTCCCTTGTTATGCCTAGCCCATCTCCTATCTACCATATTTAAAACAACACTTTATTTAATAAAAATGTCCTTTTTTTATTAATTATTTAATGAACTATGTGTGTGTGCTCAAGGGTGAGAAATATGTCCTATTTAATATACTTTTTAAAATAATTCTAACAATTTATTTATAACAGTTTCTGGCACATAGCAGGTCCTTACTGTTTTGTTAGATGAATACTAAATGTTATGCTCAGCACTTAGGAGAAATGAGTTGTTATAGCCATTTCTGTGACAGCGCCATCTAGTTGTGTATTCAATATACATTGCCCCCTTTTTCATTACTAAAAGAAATATGAATGAGAGAAGGGAATGTGTCCCAGTGAAAACTATATTACTGTCTTCTGTGAAGTTAGGGATGGCTATGGGACATAGTTCCAGTAGATAAGACATTAACAAAAGTCTGCAGTAGACTTAGTAAACACCTTTGCTGTCCTGTTACAGGCATTCTTTTGCCCTTTGTTCTACCCCTTCTCCCTCCATATACTGGACCACAGTCCTCGCTATCTTGTGATTACAAGGGATAGGCTAAGAGTCTTACCAAAACTTCAGCTGTGACATCTTTTAGCCATTGAGTCAATGCTAGCAAATGATAACCTCCTGGCTTCTTAGTTTTATGTAAAAAATCACTTCCCTCATTTTTTAATGTCTTAGTTTTTAACATCACTTTTACTTGTGTCTGAATACAATTCTTTTTAATTTTTATTTTTTAACGTTTATTTATTTATTTATTTATTTATTTATTTATTTATTTTTAAGACAGAGAGAGACAGAACATGAACGGGGAAGGGGCAGAGAGAGAGGGAGACACAGAATCGGAAGCAGGCTCCAGGCTCTGAGCCATCAGCCCAGAGCCCTACGCGGGGCTCGAACTCACGGACCGTGAGATCGTGACCTGAGCTGAAGTCTGACGCTTAACCGACTGAGCCACCCAGGCGCCCCTGAATACAATTCTTAACTGATAAGAGTATCTGGAAAATGAATAATAGAGCATTATTATCCTTGAGATGAGGAATACATTTATAGTGCTGAGATCCAGTTCAACTTTAGTCTTGGGTCAAAATAAGTATTATCACTCTATGTATACAATGATAAAATTGCATCCTGTAAAATACATTGCAATTATGAATACATGAATCATCACTATTAAAATATTACTCAGGATAACATTACCTATACTTACAAAGAGAGCTTTAAGAGGAAATTAGTAAATTTTTAGACTCCTAGAAAGAAAAGCATCAATTGGAGTTTTACTAAATTTTCCATTTTGCCTAATATGAGGCTCCTTTATTGCTGATGCAAAGTTTGTTTTTGTTTCTTTTTGAAGGCAGGCAGTAAGAATCTCACCTCACAATACTTTATTATTTTTCAAAAAACTGATAGTGTTATATATCTTCAACAGTTTTTATTTTCAGAGATGGGTAGTAATTAAAAATGGTTAGGTGTGACATTATAAAGTATATTTTTATCATTGACTGGCACTCCTTTTAACAGTTAAAGGCCTAATACAAAAAAAAAAAAAAATCATAAGATTCCCTGCACAGGTACATACTCATACAACAATCACACATACCATCCCATGATGAATTTAGTTTATGGATTGCATATCTCTTCAACATTTTAAGAATCCCTAGTGAGTGCTAATCAGGGAGCACCTCACTAGTGTAATCTAAACAGTCGTGGAGTCCTAAGAACTCTGAACTCATACGATATTTGAGATAATATTATAAATACTTAAACCAGGGCAATAAACACAGAATATTTTATGTAATAGTTAATACTGACATTTAAACATCTTTGAGACTCTGTCTCTAAAAAAAGAGAAAACATACTTGATCATTAGTATATTTCAGGTGAAAAGAAATCTCAAAAGGGGTGACATAAAAGTGATTAATAAAACTTGGTAACTTATGATTAAGTTTTTCACAATTAACATTTTGGTATTACTAATACATGATTTATTTCCTATCTCTGTGTCTTATGTTTTGTCTTAGTTTAAATGATAGTTTTTTTTTGTCATGGAAAAAAAAATTGGATGTGTAAGAAGGATCCCAACATAAAAACAAAGTAGAAACAAAACAACATGCAAAGACAGAAAATTTGGGTCAAGATAGTATAAGTGTGCCCAAGTTCTTACATGTATGTGTAACCAATCTTGATTACCTGGTAGTTTGCTCAACCTCATTGTTTATGTCTCCTTAGGGTGAATAATCAAAAACCATTTTGGTTTTCTTGTCAATATATTAGTTTATTCACTAAGAAAATATTTGTGTTATTTTATTTTTTCATTAAAAATTTTTTAAACATTTTTATTTATTTTTCAACGTTTTTTTTTTTTTTTTTTTAATTTATTTTTTTGGGACAGAGAGAGACAGAGCATGAACGGGGGAGGGGCAGAGAGAGAGAGAGGGAGACACAGAATCGGAAACAGGCTCCAGGCTCCGAGCCATCAGCCCAGAGCCTGACGCGGGGCTCGAACTCACGGACCGCGAGATCGTGACCTGGCTGAAGTCGGACGCTTAACCGACTACGCCACCCAGGCGCCCCACATTTTTATTTATTTTTGAGAGACAGAGACAGAGCACAAGCAGGGGGAAGGGCACAGAGAGAGGGACACACAGAATCTGAAGCAGGCTCCAGACTCTGAGCTGTCAGCACAGAGCCTGATGCTGGGCTCAAACTCATGGACTGTCAGATCATGACCTGAACCAAAGTTGGATGCTCAACTGACTGAGCCACCCAGGCGCTCCGTAAGTGTTATTTTAAAGTGTTAATTTATTTAAGTGTAGTTACTAATATGAATATCAGCTTTTCTTTCTTTCTTTCTTTTTTTTTTTTTTTTTTTTTTTTTTTTTTTTTTTTTTGCTAGTTTTTAACATTTGGGGAATAGAGGTAGCAAGGAGAAATGGGTTGGTGATTTTAAGGTGTTTCAAAGAACTATAAATGGCAAACAGCCTGTCTAAAGACATGTTCAGAAATAGCATGCTCAGGAAAAAGCAAGCAGAATTGAGTTTAGGACTGGCTTAGAAATATATGACAAGCCTGTCAATATTCTCTCAACCTTTCCTTTTATCCATAACAGACATAACTTATCCATAGTAGTCACTGAAGAGAGATGAACCCTTAGGATCCTGATGAACATAGAAAATTAATTGTAAGTTCATATTTGTAGATGTATACAAGATAGTATCTATTGCCACCTAGGCCAGTGAAAGTGGTAGAAATGTAAACCCCAAAAAGTTGTAACAAGTTGGTAAGAGCTTTTTGATTTGGTTTTGAAACCACTTAGCATAGTGATTTTTGTCTTTTGGTTTTCTGTTTTGTTTTGTTTTGTTTTGTTTTTTTTTTTGAGAGCAATTACCCTAACTTCATCTATTCTTGAATCTCTAACTACTGCTAAAATAATTTATAAAAACGGATGCATAAATATGTATATAAATTAAACCTCTCTGCATTAAAATAATTGAAAGGAATGAGTGCAAAGAATCACAGAAAATAATGAAAAGCCTGACATTTTAAAGGTAATTTTGTTTCATTAATTTCGAGCACAAATAGCAAGTTGAGCACTTAAGCTAAGTATTGCCAAGTAGAAATCCTGCTGACCTGCCTTAATTAACAGAAAGAATAATTTGTAATTAGCACATTATTTATATGAGAATGAGTGCTCCTACATGAGTTTAAGTGTTTGAAAACAATTTGATTCCTTAAACCCTTCCCCCTATTATCTTGATTTAATGAATAACTTGTTTAATTAATCTAACATTTATGATATAAATTAGTGAGATTTTATTCCAAAAAATGAGACAACAAAGGAGGATAGAAAAAGAGCTGTGTTTGAGGACATGTGTATAGAAAACCTAACGGTGTGATGTGAATTGATAAGTAAACAACTAATGGTTAAAATAAACAGTTAATTTATAATCCAAAGCAGTCAAATTAATTATGTAGTCTAGAGATAGAGTTTGAGTTCAGGTTGTTCTAATGAAAAACAAAAAACAAAAAAAAACCCAAAACACTGATGTCAAAGCTGAGTGAGGTCTTAAACATTTTTTTTTAAATCCAATATCAAATGCTTTTAAACAAGTCATTTAATCTCTGTCTACCTGATAGGGAAAAGAGAGGGTCACAAAGAGGTTATGATTATGTCCACATGATTCCAAACATCTGGATGAAACCTGAAAAATGTGTCCATATATTATATATATGGAAAACATCTGTCTATTTGCATAATTTGTTTAGTTTTCATCCAGATGCTTAGCATGTTGACACAACCTTCTCTGTGTGACTCTTTTTCTCTTTTGGGTGAATAGTGATGCAGGTTCTTCTCAAACATTTTAATAGATAAAACTAAGTATTAAAGATGAAACGTGTTATAAGCATTTCATATAACTTCTGTGCATTCTGCTTTAATAGTGAGTGAAATACAGTGGAAGTATTTACAATGTTGACATGGACAGAAATAACTCTTGTTATCAGCTTATTATGGTATGGCAAGCTTTCACTTTACAAATGTGTCTGAGGGTGTAATCTGCATAAATATAGGTGAAAAGACAGATATTATCATCATGGTTTAACATTCTTTTGAGAAATTTAAATGGAAGAAACTGACAATATTGTCAAGGTAAGTAGGACAAATGGAGAGAAAGAAGTAATTAAAGATTCTGAATAATTGCTTAAAATAATCAATATAATACCTAATGTAGAGTATAGATTAAGAGATTAAGAAAAGTAAATTGGAAAAATATAGAAATTGAATTGACTTTACAGATTACAGTAAGAAATGAACTCTGTGGCTTTTAAATTAACCTGCCGAGTGGAAAATTATCAAAACATACACTTGCAAGAACCATACTGACACTTTCAAAATCCTTTACCAACATTGTACTTTCATGTACTACCCAGCCATCACATTTGGGACTTGGATTTCTATGAATTGTATTGAATCTAAATTTGCTTTTATCCTTGATTAGGGATAGACATATGGTCTTTTTTTAATGGATACTATTATTCATGCCCACAAATCCATAAAAATATGTTTTATTTGTATCTGCCCACCGGAGAAGTAACAGTGTTTTCTTAAGGAACAAACAGGGACAGAAAAGAGCAAAGTCATTTGTTAATGAAGTTCAACCAGAAGAATGAAATAATGTTAAAGCTTATATTGAAGCTATACTGGAGAAACAAGTAGATGACTTTCATCAGTACTAAAAGGTGAATTAACTTATTTTAACCTAAAAGAAAGACAAAATCCAAACAAAATAAATTATATTAAAACTCACACTAAATATAAAAACAGATATAATAAAAAATCCTTGATGTTGATAGAGACTCATGTCCAAAAATAGGCTATTTCTAACATTTTTACATCTAGATATATAATGAAAAAGATTATGTGCCTACCCCAAAATCAGGATCCTTGATCTTGGCCTCAGATCATTAGTATGGTTTATCCATTGTCATCGTTAGACAGCACTAGTCTATCCTGAATATTTGAGTTTGCACAAATTTTCGATGATGATACAAATACACATAAAAGAAAATCTTTTGCATAAATGGATGCTTCTGAGTTAACTTATTTTAGAAAATTAAAGGAACGTGCCATTTTGTCATGTCACATTTGCTGCCACTCGAACATTTACACTTAAAAAAATACTGACTGAAAAATGCATGAAATTAACAGACTGACTCAGGATATATTTTGCTTTGAGTAGAAACTGATCCAATAAACTTCACAGGAAGAATAAAGTAAAGTAAAACAAAAAAAGCACAATGGTCTTTCTGTGTGCTACTCTTGCCTGTGCCATGCCTGAGCAGAGGAAAAGAGTTTCACTCCTGTTGTTTATTGATTTTCTAGATTAAGAATCCCAGTGAGAGAATTGTAACAGACAACCATAAAATTATTTTTGGTGTGCTTATTTGCCTTTCCCTTGCATCTATTTGGCCTGTGCCTGTAGACAATTATGCGTTCTAGCCTAGACTCAGGTGCTAATAATGAAGGACAAATAGAATCATATGTGTAAACTTCCCCTTCTGATGAAAATTTATATTAACTTTCTGCCACTGTAAACAGAACTGCATAGCTCAGCGTCCCTGATGAATTGGTGATGAATTCAGTCATTTATATCCCAGGAATCTGTGCATTTATGGGAAAAGATGAAAACCGTCTGTATTGTGTAACCTTGCACTTTTTGAGTAAGAAAAAGAAAACACCAGCCTGTTTAGTTCATCACTTAAAGTGTGTAAATTTCAGCTCAAATACCAGATTTCTGCATGACTCTGTCAGTCTCCACTTTGGGGATCGGTGCCAATATAAACAAGCCAAACAGTGAAGAGTGCCATGTTATCGCTACAACTGTGAACTTATACACTTTCAGCCTTCCATAAAAATTGTTATGAATATCTTTACAATACAACAGAATCTTTGTTATATATACTGAAGCTGGACAGTTTTGACAGTTTGGCAGCTCTGTTGGAGAACAAAGTAATTTGGGATAGATAAGAACCTAGCCAGTCTTTTTTTGACTAAAAACATTCCATCCTATTTTAAAAGCTGTGCTTCTGAAACACTGTCAGCTTTCTTTTTTAGGCAAACTTTTCAAAGATAAGCTAGATTAATAAATAACAAAAATATGGAATATTGATAAAAGAACAGTTTTTTTAAACATTAGGCTTAATATGTAGCACAAATCTACCTCAAGCATATTATATGATTAAAAATCATAATAATAGCATGAAGAGTTTTTTTTTTTTTTTTAAGTTCTTTTGGTTTTGTCTTCTCTCAATATAAACATTTAGGTGAATGTAGTTTTAAAGCCTCACAATTTAGAAGTATACTGATGGCCTGGAAAACAAAACAAAACAGTACAGAAACCACAACTTAATCCACAGATTTTTTTTCCCAGAGTCCATAGACATGTGAGAAATCCATATTAAAGACAAGAAATGACAATTAACTCTTGTTTCAATTTATCTACATGTAGATTTCTTTCATTCTAAGACTATTACATAAATGTGTATTATGATGTTGATTAAGATACTTTCTCAAAATCTTGCCATGTCCATACAATATTTCAAGTAACTTCAAAGGTCAATTTAAAAAATGATTATAAATTTCCCTCGTTCCACCCCATGAGAAAGGCTGAAATTGTGTATTGCTAAAATATTGGAAAATATAGCTGAGATAAAGTACCTTTTATTTTTACTTTAAACCTAAATAAAACTGGATATAGATTTGTATTTGAAAAGAAAATGCCTTTCAAGTCCATGTATCATGGTTACAAGATTGCACACCTTTTCATGATACACTTTATCTCAAAGTTGTCTGTGGCTGTTCCTATCACTCTGTGTGCATGACCTTTTAGTAAGCTGAAGAAGATACAGTTATCTTCCTTTCTGACAAGCAACATCTATCAATCAACATGTTTTCATGTAATTTATTCAAGGCAAATAGCAGCTCCTAAGGCTAGTGAACCGCGGCACTATCCCAGTGATTTTGATTAAGAAATGATGTGCACGGCTTAGGTGAGAAATGGAAAATGCAGAGAAGTATTGATAAAGATGTATCAAAAACAATAAAATGGAACCAAAGGACAAAATGAATATTTAAAAAATTATATAGGCTCAGCATAACTAATCTTGATAACCTTGCTTAAAATCTACTGTAATAAATTGGGCGGATGTATAATTTGATGAACTTCCAATGATACCAATTTAGTTTACCTTTAGTATCTGAGGCAACGCATCGTAGTTTTGTTGGGCTAATCCAGATTTTTTTTCACTGAATCAAGAATGTAAATTAAGACAAAATGATTCTTTTTCAATTTCATGCTGAAGTAGCTCAAGTTAGTGAATGTAATTTCTCCTAACAAGAAAAATTTATCACTGTACAGCTCACTCAGTTACCTCTGTAGTGAGTTGCAATATGCATTTATGGAATTGAATGGATAAAAAGATTGATAAATGTGGTGAAAGAACAGGCTGTACTTCCAGAAAAGACAGGCACAATTAAATGACTTTTAACAATTTCTCATGTTTACTCTTGCTTATAGCATCTCTTTCATAATTGCACTATTGCACATGACAATTAATTTTAGTGTGAAAAGATACTTTCTTTTTTGTCTTTCTCTATGATAGCAAAAATTCTACCACCAAGTGTAAGAAGCCTTGTGTTCCAGTTCTGGTTCTACTACTAAACAGCTGTATTATTTTGGCAATTAGCTTTTGAGGCCTTAACTTCATCTAATCTCTCAAATCTCTGTACCTCTAAGGTTCTAAAATAAAGAATACATAACATAAATGGATATATTACACACATGTATATATGCACGCATACATTATGTATGTATATATATATGGAAATATATATACAGATTATATTTTTAGAGTAAATATATAATTTTAAATAGTGATAAAGATTTCAGGCCTCATCACACAATAGAAAGTACTTAGACATCTAGGTTAAGTGAGTCAAATTCTTACCTTGGTTCAACCATTAGCTAGCCCCATTGCCCATCAGCAAATCCCTGAACTGCTCAAAGCTTCAGTTTCTTATTTTGACTAGAGTATCTGTACTGACTCTACATTCTTGATTCCACTCTATTGATTAAAACCTGTGTAGATCCTTTTTGAACACTTCAAGTTTTTGGCAAAATCTTGTAGAGTCAGCATTTTCTACATGCACGTAGTTTTTAATACTATTTGTTTATTATTTAACAATCTTCCATCTTGTCAAAAGGGACTTGGCTATTACATAAAATAAGACGGTAACTTAGAAGTTAAAAAAAAAAAAGACAGGAGAAAAAAAAGTTTTGAAATGTAAGACCAAACAGACACATCATTAAATGTGATATATTTGCTAGAGGTCAGCCACAGATTTAATGCTGAGATTTCTAAAGCTCATATGAAGAAAGAATCATAATCAAATTACAAGGTTCATTGTGTAAGATGAAAGGAAATCAGTTGCTCATAATCAGAACTGTTCTTAACAGTGAAATTTGAGTTGTATTTTTTCCCCACGGGATCTTAGGTAGCAAACACTGGAGAAGGTACTGAATAACAGTCACTACGACATTCCTATATTAAGTAAAATAGCAAGTTAAACAGTTTCTTTTTAAATTATAATGTCCCTAAAAACTGATAATGTCCCTAGATACAGGCTGCTGGTATTAAGCCATCTGATATGGAGCCAATACGATGGTAGTATAGCTATGAGGCTATCAGCACGTTTGCTTCATCAGGTTAGATTTTAGAGGATTTAAAGGGTTGGATGGAGTGTGCATCATGCATACAATCCTCCATAATTACACTCAAACAAACTTTTGATAGACACTGAACCACAGTGTACTGGAACTTAGGACTCTTCATGAGTATTAGTAGTACATTTCTTTTAGGCCAGTGGTTCTCACAGTTGAGGCTGCATCAGAATTATCTGTAGGGTAATTGCTGAGCTTTACCTCCAGAGTTTCTGATTCAGTAGGTCTGAGGAGGGGCATGAGAATTTGCACATTCTATAAATTCCCAGGTCATGCTGTGGCAGCTGGTCTAGAATCACACTTTGAGAATTGTTCTTCTGGGTCATCAGATAAGGAAAGATCTAAGGAGGTTAACAAACAACCTCAGTGTAAGAGACAATATCTTCCTGAGGAAAGAGAGATGCCCAACAAGGACTGAAAATGAAACAAAACCACTAATCCAAGAAAAGATCATCCTGATACATGCTCCAAGCTAAATTACTTACAAAGCACACCTATAAAATTAAATGAGATGATGCTGAAAAACTTATACTTTCTAATTGAAAATGTGTAATATTTACTAAAATGGGTCCTTTGGTAGAAGAATAATTTTTTTCTGACATTAATTAGATAGCTATCTATCAAGATCCCTTCTGGATTATTAATACCATGCCATGCCATATAAATAGGCTGTCTGGGGGCACCTGGGTGGCTCAGTCAGTTAAGTGTCCGACTTCGGCTCAGGTCATGATCTCGCGGTTTGTGAGTTCAAGCCCCGCGTCAGGCTCTGTGCTGACAGCTCAGAGCCTGGAGCCTGCTTTGGATTCTGTGTCTCCATCTCTCTCTGCCCCTCCCCTACTCATGCTCTGTCTCTCTCTGTCTCAAAAATAAATAAAACATTAAAAAAATTTTTAATAGGCTGTCTGCTCCCAGTTACTGAGTGTTGCTTCCAGTGACACTCTTTAATCTGACCTTATATGGTCCTTTAGAGTTAATAATTTTCCACTGCTATTTTCCACTGTTTGTACTGCACTTAACCATACCATATTGTAATTATTTTTTCCATATATATTTAACTTATTATACTTTTGCCTTCGTGAGCAAGGATTACACATTCTTCTGTAACTCCAGTTCTAGAACTTGTAGTCTATAAATATTTATTGAAGTGATCTAAACAAGAGGTGCAAATGTTTTTAAATTGATTAAGTCCAAACCACCGTGGGGTTCATCTAAGAATAGAAACCAAGCATGATAAATGATACCTCTGCACTTCTTGATGACTCTTTTACAATTTATAAATATAAGTTATATTTGCAGGCCTCTTCCCTATTAGTAAAAGGAAAGTGAAGCCAAATTCAAGAACGAAAACCTCTATAATAATTAAACAATGAATTCTGTGAGGCAGTGATTAATATTTATAGTCAATAATTCTATAAAGTAAAACATTTCAACAGGACTTGCATTGATAGTAGCAGATGTTATACAGAATATAGCACTGGATTTGAAGACAGGCAGACCAAGGTCAAGTCAATCTGTAGTCACCCAATCTCCTTGGGCCTTTATTGTACAGTGTTGAACTTTTAAAATCTCATTTCATTATCTATAAGTGGAAATAATAATATTGTCCTCATCTTATTTCAAAGGATCTTTCTGAAAATAATGTGAGATGATGAACATAAATGTCATGTGAACACTATATAATTGTTCTATTATTTTTGAGAATAACACAATTTACAGCATGTGATCTTGAGTAAAATGTAAAATATATTCATTCTTCTTTGTCACCACTAGGAAACCATCTAACTGCAACTTAAAAAAAAACACTATAGTATATTTTCTTAAATATAAGTAATCATCCTTAAAAGTTTTTTAAAAAATAACTTTTTCTAGTCTTACAATAAAAGGCAAACACAATAGGATAAATGAAAGTTCTTATTGAGCTCAAAAATAATTTAGCAACAATTAAATCCTGCTACTATGCTACCAGCAATATTCTGCTACCATGAGGAGGTAACTACTCTAATTTACATCATTATCAACAGATTATTTCTTTTGTGCATTCTGAAATTTACATCCTTGAACTCAGTCTGGGTAAACTAGTTACATTCTTTGCTCCATCAGATTCTACTGGATTGTAAATTTCTTGAAGTCAATATTATTACACGATTTTTTTTACAACCTTTTATTGACCACAGTACTTTCACATGTAAACTTGAGTGTAATTAGAAAATCAAATAAATATTTAATAAGGCCACCAAACCAGACTGCATACTGGCCATTAAAAGAGTTTGAAACATAGTTTGAATTCTTCAGGAAATTTAAATTTTAGGTTCATACTAGTAATTTAACTCTTATATATCTATACATATAAATAAAATACATCTGTATTTTAATTTTTTTTCTTTTAATGCTTATTTATTTTTGAGAGAGAGAGACAGACAGACAGCAGACAGACAGACAGAGCACGAGTGGGATAGGGGCAGAGAGAGAGGAAGACACAGAATCCGAAACAGGCCCCAACACAGGGCTCGAACTCATGAACCATGAGATCGTGACCTGAGCAGAAGTCAAACGTTTAACCAACTGAGCCACCCAGGGGCCTCACATAACAGTCAAAGAAGCGGGGGTTGGGGGGGGGGGTGGATTTAAGATGACTTAATAATATTTCTTCTAGTTTTATTAACTTCAGGTCCTTCAATGAACACTCTATGCATTTTCTAAACTTGTAAGTAGGCACCAGTTCAATGATAAATTGTACACTTCCTTGCATGTTAAAACTCAATTCTAAGCTTTTAAATTAACTAGTAATTTCTGACTATTTATAAAACTCAGTTTGTAAGAGCAAGGTTTCTAAAACATTAACTATTTTTTCTCTATACCTTTTTGCTATTATTACCCTTTGTTACTGAGATGGAAATGACAGTACATTCGATGTATACATAATGCACTGTACTGACACATTATTGTTCTGCTTTGGGAAACTCATCCTAAAAATTGTAATTTAATTACATTTTAATTTTTTGTGTGTTTTTTAAAAATTGGGAAACATCAATTTGAGGCACATACAAATGATATTCTCCTCCACAGCAGAATAAAGCTTAGTATGATGTTAATAACAGATGCTGCCACATATATTTTTTGTGATAAAAATTAAAAAAGCTAATATTTTCCCTGTGTGACTATAAAATACTTTAATATAATTATTTTAATTTTTTAAAATAATGGCTATTGATAAGGGGGAACAGTCACACCATGGGGGGATGACTATAAGTATACAGTTTTTAAAAGTAAATTAATGGGGCGCCTGGGTGGCTCAGTCAGTTAAGCGTCTGACTTCAGCTCAGGTCTCGATCTCACGGTCCGTGAGTTCGAGCCCCATGTTGGGCTCTGGGCTGATGGCTTAGAGCCTGGAGCCTGCTTCCGACTCTGTGTCTCCCTCTCTCTCTGCCCCTTCCCCGTTCATGCTCTGTCTCTCTCTGTCTCAAAATTAAATAAAACGTTAAAAAAAATAAAAGTAAATTAATAAATGCTTATTTATTTTGGAAAATTATTTCACCACTTTTAGTATCTAATCCTATTGACATAATTTTAAGCTAAAGTGACCTGCCAGAATAGCACATGAGATTTGGTCTACACAAAGAGAATTTCTAAACCAGCTCCATGATGTTTAACTAGCTGAAAAAAAAAAAATGTTTTGGCTAAAATTCTATTCATCTAACAAAACAAAAGACCATTTACAATCTAATAAATACAGAACTTCTCTTCAGGTTAAGTAAAAACAATCACTACATAGAAAATAAAAATGTATCAAAATTGCTGGAATTCTGTGTTACTAAGAAGAAAATATTGTTGGCCAGGAAACATGCAATCATAGCAGTTACATACCACCTGGAATTCTATTGAAACTATTAACTATTAGTGGGAACATATTTTAATGAAAATAATGTATTTTGTACTTTTCATAGGACCCTGAAATGAAGGGTATCTCGGAACAGCCTGGGATCCCAGGGCTGCAAGGGGGATACATGAGCCCCTGACCCACATACTGACCTGGAGACCACCAATATATTCTAGTGCACGTCAAGTTTTAACTTTGATCAAGTATTCATAAAAGCCTCAGGCTTGTTAGATTTTATAATTCATATATGTGGTGATGGGTAAAGTAAAAAATGAAAACTTGTAAGCCCTCTCTGTAGTAGATATGACGAGATAGCTGCATTCGATTGTGCCTGTAATGGTACCTTCACGAAGAACTACAGGAGATAGTAAAAATTACTGCACTGGCATAAAACCAAGCCATCTGTCATTATTAGAATGACAGAGTGAATGTTTCAAAACCATAAACAATGAAAACTAAAGAATAAACAAATTGAGAGGGCCTCGGTTTTATGACACAGGTAAAAGACAAGCTAAACATTATTTCAGACGTTACTGTTTCAGAGAAATGTGGAAACACGCTGTCAAATTTTGACCAGTAGTTTGTTGCATATACATTTCAGTGGCACGATCTTTGTTAACAGGGAATATTTGATGAGTTTCAATGTTTAAAAATATTCCAGAATTCTCAATACTATTAATTTTATATTAGCAATGCTAAGGAGAAAAACGATCTTCTACTGTGTTTTGCAACTTCTGGTATTTTGTAAAATATGGATTTTCATTATCATTTTCCTTCCAGTAATTACGAGTAGTCTGAGAAAATCTTAGCCAAAATAACCTTATTTTAATTTGGTTTAAACTATGTTTAAACTTAAACTAAGAAAACTATGTTCCATAGTTTTCTTAGATGCTGGTAAAGGATAAAAAAAGAAGTACTGGGGTGCCTGGGTGGCTCAGTCAGTTAAGCAACCCAACTCTTGATCTCAGCTCAGGTCCTGATCTCAAGGTTTGTGAGTTCGAGCCCCGCATCCAGCTCTGCGCTGACAGCACGGAGCTTACTTGGATTCTCTGTCTCCCTCCCTCTCTTCCCCTCCCCTGCTCTCTCTCTCTCAAAATAAATAAATATTTAATATTTAATATTTATGATACTGCAATAGCATCATAGTCTTACTTGAAGCATCTAAAAATGTGGTGGTACTGAATTCCAATTTAGGGGTGATTTAAGGCAATTTCTTTTCAAATTATGTTACAAACATTCTACACAATTCCTTGATATTTTTTTTATGGAATGTTGCTTTATATTCTTTTTGGCAAAATGCCACTTAAATTTGACTTAATTACTATAACCTCAAAATGATTTTTAAAAGTGCATATATGTTAACATTTAAAAAATTTAATAATCAAAATTTGCCCACAATTCTCTAAAAATGATTCTCTGATATTTTAGAAGTATGTTAATCCAAAAATCCCAGTTCTGCCACCATGGAAGGCACTGGTAATATCTGGAGAATTGTAGAATAAGTCTCTGTGAATCAAAGACCAAAAAATCTCAGATTCTACTTAATAATTTCTTCTCAAAATACCATCCTGTCAACAAAGTCGACTCTTGCAACCTCCATTACCCAACACCAAGAAAGATCAAAAAGGCCTACAATCTCTCCATGATGTGGAAAGCAAAAAGTGGGGAGGCACAAATCTATGGTTAAAGGTCACATTCTGTTTGTGTACAACTTCTCCGTTTTTTTGGTAAATCCAGTTTTCTTCTGTAACTCCCTACCTGATGAATTCCCCAGTTGGAACCCAAGCTTTATTATCTATGTCTGCTTCTGGGCTTGAGGTACTTGAAAAGGGCAACAATGTATGTATACCTTTCTTCTTCCCACCATGCTCACCACTGATCTAATTTACTGCCCTCTGACTCTACACAGAGAGGGAGAGTAGGAAGCCAGACACACAGAAGAGTGGGAAAGACTGGATAAGGAAAGGGATAGGGACAGTGAAACTATGGAATTAATAAATGAAAGTAAACAAATAGGACAAGTTTCACACTCTCCGCAGCTAACTCATATGCTCATGTAGTTAGATATGAACAGACTATTTCTGGAAAACAACTTCTATATATTGGTGCAAGTGTGATCATCCCTCAATTATTTTGGAAAAAAATAGGTTGGGAAGTAATTCCTTTTGCCATCAAATATTTAATCTTCATTGAAAGAAGACACTCTTTAAAAATGTGGTGTTACAATAGCTGTGTATGGCAGAGATATCTTTAAAACTTTACAAGTTTTCAACTTCTAAAATCAAGATTGATTATCATTTAGAAAGTGCCTAAAATATCACTGACAAAATGATTTGAAACAGATATAGCATCTGTTTTTGCAGGTGGAGTAACCTAATAAAATCTTAGCACACAGTGGCTTTCATTCTTTATTTTTTTCTATCAATCCTTCAAAAGTGTTCATATTTCACAGTATTGTTTTCTTAAGCCTCCAGGTTTGTGAGATCATTCACGGGAAATATATTGGGCCTTCAAGAAGCTATTTGGTAATATAATTTCAGAAGTTATAAAGTGGTTGTTAAAGAGGTTCGATGAACACAAAGAATTTAAATGCTAGGTAATTTAAGGAATCTTTGGTTTTTGAAATGCATCCTTTTAATGTCATTCAAAGTTAGACCACAGAAAGAGCTTAAACCTGATTTCCCAATTTCATAATTTAGTTAGTAAGTCGGGTGAAGGGTTTTGTTTGATTACTTGTTTTTGTTTTTGTTTTAACTTTTAACATAGCCATGACCATTTTTCTCACTGACAAACGTGGCTTGTCAGGAGGGCAAAACAGCCTGAAAATTAATGCTGTGAATAAGGTTAAAAGGTAAAATCTGAATGAGGTGTATACCTACACGAATCCTGCGATCTCTCTGTGGTCACACAATCACAAAACATCTGAGTTTTAAAAAGGTAAATTTGCATGCATGGAGAGCCGTTCTATTTTGTATGTATCATTTTTTTTACTGGTTGTGTAGACCAATAGAAAGTATAAGTAGCCTGTCTCAATTGACAAGATCTCTTACCTCTCTCAAATGATGCTTTCTCCAAGTGTTAATTTACATTTACATGGTTCAAAATGTCTTGATTATTGGCTCTGCATTACAATCTTGTGAGGAGTAGGGGCAGCAGCAGAAATGGTTATTGTAGTAGTATTGAGCCCATTTTGCATATGAAGAAAACTGAGTTTTGGGGAGTTCAGTGTAATGGGTAAGATTATAGGTTCTGAAATTATATCACCAGTGTTTCGATTACAGGCCCACCACTTATTAGCTGTGTGGCCTTGGCAACTTATTTTGTGTCTGTACACATCATTGCATATTTCTATAAATGACGAATTTAAACTTAATTCTCAGCGTTGTCAAAAGTGCACAAACATTTACGCTGACATGCTTCACTAAGTATTCAGATTCCATTTGTTTAAATACTCACAAATATATTTATATGTTCCTACCACTTAACTTTTAAAAATGGTTTTTGCAACAGAGTTTTAATAAGAGTGCTTTACTTTAAGAGAAATTGAAGACTGATAAACTTCATAAAACATGGTATTTCTAGGATTCTTTTGATACTGAGTGTTCTTAGCATTTCAAATTCTACTACAGAAGTTCTATAAAATCTAACAATATTAAGTTTTGTGTTTGCAATTATCCAAGTTAAAAGTTAGATTGATATAGTTTATTTCAAACCACATGTAAGAATGTAGAGGGTTTTGTTTTTTTTTTTACATATGTAAGTAACAAATTTAAAACATGTTTTACAGAAATCCAATGTTGATCTTTTAAAGACATTGATTGAGATTGAATTGTAAAGTATGTTCAGTAAAAGTAACGTCTTTCAATTCCTTTCATTTTCAAAGTTTTTAAATTGGTAATTTGGGGTAGACAAATATATTTTATAATGTTTTTAAGGTTTAGTACTAATTACATTAAATATTGCATAATTCTTAATTGTGCATAAATTCGTATATTTTTAATTTTTTTGTTTTTATCTTATGTCTTTATTTAAATTCCATTTAGTTACCATACAGTGCAATATTAGTTTCAGGTGTACAATATAGTGATTCAACACTTCCATACATCACCCGGTGTTCATCACAAGCGCACTCCTTAACCCCATCCCTTGACCCCCTCCCCTCTGGTAACCATCAGTTTGTTCTCTATACTTAACACTGTTTTGGTTTGCCTTCCTCTCTTTTTTTCCCCTTTGCTCATTTGTTCTGTTTCTTAAATTTCACATGAGTGAATCATATGGTATTTGTCTATCTCGGACTGACTTATTTTGCTTAGCATAATTCTCTCTAGCTCCATCCGTGTCCTTGCAAATGGCAAGATTTCATTCTTTTTTATGGCTAAGGAATATTCTATTGTACATATAAACAACTTTTTCTTTATCCATTCATCAGTCAATGGACACTTGGGCTGTTTCCATAATTTGTCTATTGCAGATAATACTGCTAAAATATTGCGGTGCATGTGTCCCTTTGAATTCGTATTTTTGTATTTTTTGGCTAAACACCCGGTAGTGCAATTGCTGGACAGTAGGGCAGTTCTATATTTTTCTTGTGTATTATTCCTTATGATTTTAATTCACATACAAACATGTATTTGTTTACCAATAAAATGGACATTGCTGGGCTACCTGATTTTTACAATTTGAAAATAGGTATTAGATACATAGCTCTATAATTATAAAGACTATATTGTATTCTGTTTTAGGAATATACTGTAATTTATTCAGTACTGTATTTTTTTACTCCTACAAATAAAACCGCAGTAACATTTTTTTTTTTTTTGATATTTGTTGATGTGGTTTATTTTTTCTTTCAAGTTTTTATTTAAATTCCAGCTAGGTAACGTACACCATATTACTAGTTTCAGGTGTAGAATTTAGTGATTCATCACTTACATACAACACCCAGTGATCACCACAAGTGCCCTCCTTAATACCTATCACCCATTTATTTCATCCCTCTACCCACCTTCCCTCCAGCAACTCTCAGCTTGTTCTCTATAGTTAAGAGTCTGTTTTCTTATTTGCCTCTCTGCTTTTTTCCCCATGTTCATCTGTTTTGCTTCTTTTTTTTAAATATTTATTTATTTTGGAGAGAGTGCAAGTGGAGGAGGGGCAGAGAGAGGGGAACAGAGGATCCAAAGCAGACTCTGTGCTGACAGGCTGACAGCAGTGAGCATGATGTGGGGCTTGAACTCACGAACTGCAAGATCATGATCTGAGCCGAAGCTGGACTGTCAACCAACTGTGCCACCCAGGTGTCCCCATCTGCTTTGTTTCTTAGATTCCACATATGAGCGAAATCATATGATACAGTAAGTGTCTTTCTCTGACTGACTTACTTCACTTAGCATAATACTCTCTACCTCCATCCATGTAGTTGCAAATGGTAAGATTTCACTCTTTTTGATGGCTGAGTAATATTCCATTGTGTACCCATACCACTTCTTCTTTATCCATTCATCAGTTGGTGGGCATTTGGGCTCTTTCCATAATTCAGCTATTGGTGATGATGCTGCTATAAACATCTGGGTCCATGTACCCCTTCGAATCAGTACTTTTGTATCCTTTGGGTAAATACCTAGTTGTGCAATTGCTGGATTGTAGGGTAGGTCTATTTTTAACTTTTTGAGAAAACTCCATACTGTTTTCCATAGTGGCTGTACAAGTTTTCATTCCCACCAAAAGTTCCAGAGGGTTCCCCTTTCTCCCTATCCTCATCAGCACCTGTTGTGTCTTGTGTTGTTGATTTTAGACATTCTGACAGGTCTGAAGTGATATCTCACTGTAATTTTGATTTGTATTTCCCTGATGATGAATGATGTTGAGCATCTTTTCATGTGTCTGTATGTCTTCTTTGGAAAAACGCTTACTCATGTCTTCTGCCCAGTTTTTAATCAGATTATTCATTTTTTGGGTGTTGACTTATGTATTTTGGATACTAACCTCTTATCAGGTATGTCATTTGCAAATATCTTCCCCCATTCCCTAGGTTCCCTTTTAGTTTTGTTGATTGTTTCCTTCACTTTACAAAAGTCCCAATAGTTTATTTTTGCTTTTGTTTCCCTTGCCTCAGGAAACATCTAGAAAGAAGTTATGACAGCCAGTGTCAAAGAGGTTACTATCTGTGTTCTCCTTTAGGATTTTTATGGTTTCAAGTCTCACATTTAGCTCTTTAATCCATGTTGAAATTTATTTTTTTTGTGTACAGTGTAAGAAAGTGATCCAGTTTCACTTTTTTGCATGTTGCTGTCCTGTTTTCTCGACTCCATTTGTTGAAGACACTGTCTTTTTCCCATTGCATATTCTTGCCTGCTGTGTTGAAGATTAATTGGCCATATAGTTGTGGGTTCACCTCTGGGTTTTCTATTCTGTTCTATTGATCTAGGTGTCAATTCTTCTGTCAGTTTTGATTATTACAGCTTTGTAATATAACTTGAACTCTGAAATTGTGATGCCTCCAGCTTTGCTTTTCTTTTTCAAGGTTGCTTTGACTATTGGGGGTCCTTTGTGGTTCCACACAAATTTTAGGATTGTTGGTTCTAGTTCTGTGAAAAATGCTGTTGGTATTTTGACAGGGATTGCATTAAAACTGTGGATTGCTTTGGGTAGTATACATATTTTAACAATATTTGTTTTTCCAGTCTATGAGCATGGAATGTTTTTCTATTTCTTTGTGACATCTTCAATTTATTTCATCCATGTTTTATAGGTTTCAGAGTACACATCTTTTACCTCTTTGGTTAGGTTTATTCTTGGGTATCTTACTGGTTTGGGTGCAACTTTAAATGGGACTGATTCCTTCACTTATCTTTCCGCAGCCTCATTCTTGGTGTATAGAAATGCAATAGATTTCTATACATTGATTTTGTACCTTGTGACTTTACTGAATTCATTTATCAGTGCTAGTAGTCTTTAGATGGAGTCTTGAGTTTTCTATATAGAGTATCATGGTATCATGTTGTCTGCGAGTAGTGAAAGTTCGACTTCTTTTTGGCTGATTTGGATGGCTTTTATTTCCTTTTGTTGTTTGACCACTGTGGCTAGGACTTCCAGTACTATGTTAAGTAACTGTGGTAAGAGTAGACATACCTGTCTTGTTCCTGACCATGGAGGAAAACCTCTGTTTTTTTTTTTCCCATTGAGGATGATATTAGCTGTGGGTTTTTCATATATGGCCTTTATTATGTTCAGATATGTTCCCTCTACATGTACTTTGTTGAGGGTTTTTATCATGGATGGATGTTGTACTTTGTCAAATGCTTTTTCTGCACTTCATCTATTGAAATGATCATATGGTTCTTATCCTTTATTAATGTGGTGTATCATATTGACTGATTTGAGAATGTTGAACTACCCTTCCAGCCCAGGATAAATCCCACTTGATCATGGTGAATGATTGTTTTAATGTATCATTGAATTCATTTTAGTGAGAGTTTCTGCGTCCATATTCAAAAGGATATTGGCCTATAGTTCTCTTTTTTAGCAGGATCTTTATCTAGTTTTCATATCAGGGTAATTCTGGCTTCATATAACCACTTTGAAGTTTTCCATCCTTTTCTATATTTTGGATTAGTTGAGAAGAGAAGGTGTTACTCTTGTTTTAAAAATATTTGGTAGAAAAAAAAATATTTGGTAGAATTCTCCTATGAAGCCATTTGGCCCTGGACTTTTGTTTGCTGGGAGTTTTTTGATTACTGATTCAACTTCTTTGCTGGTTATCAGTCTGTTCAAGTTTTCCATTTCTTTCTGTTACAGTTTTGGTAGTTTATATGTTTGTAGGAATTTGTCCATTTCTTCTAGGTTGTCCAATTTGTTGGCATATAGTTTTCTGTAATATTCTCTTATAATTGCACGTATCTGTGGTATTGGTTGTTATTTCTTCTCTCTAATTTGTGATTTCATTTATTTGGGTCCTTTCTCTTTTTGTTAAGTCTAGCGAGAGGTTTATCAAGTGTATTATTTTTTTCAAAGAACCAGCTCCTGGTTTCATTGATCTGTTGTATTGTTTGTTTGTTTGTTTGTTTTAGTTTCTATATCATTTACTTATGTTCTGATCCTTATTATTTCCTTCTTGATGCTGGCTGTAGACCTTGTTTGTCATTCTTTTTCAGCTCCATTAGGTTTAAGTTTAGGTTGTTTATTTGTGATTTTTCTTGCTTCTTGAGGTAGAACTGTATTGCTATATATTTCCCTCTTAGGACCACTTTTGCAGCATCCCAAAGGTTTTGGATCACTTTGTCTTCCATTTTCATTTGTTTTGATTTTTTTTTGTTATTTCTTCTTTGATTTTATGGTTGAACCATTCATAGTTTAATAGCATGTTGTTTAACCTCTATGTATTGGTGGCCTTTCCAATTTTTTTTTTCTTGTGGTTTATTTCTAGTTTTAGAGTGTTATGGTCAGAAAAGGTGCATGGCATGATTTAAATCTTTTTGTATTTGTTGAGGTTTGTTTTGTGACCTAATATGTGATCTATTTTTGAGAATGTTCCATGTGCACTTGAATATGTATTCTGCTGTTTTAGGATGGAATGTTCTGAATATATCTGCTAAGTCTATCTGGTCAAGTGTGTCATTTAAAGCCATTTTTTCCTTGTTTATTTTCTGTTTAGTTGATTTGTCTATTAATGTAAGTGGGGAGTTAAAGTCCCCTACTATTACTTTCTTATGATTAGTTAGTTTCTTTGTTTGTTGTCAATTGTTTTAAATATTTGGGTGCTTCATGTTGGGTGTATAAATATTTACAATCATATCTTCTTGTTGGATTGTCCCCTTTATGATTATATAGTACACTTTATTGTCTCTTCACAGTCTTTGTTTTAAAAATCTAGTTTGTCTGATAAAAGTATTGCAACTCCAGTTTGCTTCTAACATTCCTTTGCATGATACGTGTTTCTCCACCCCCTCACTTTCAATCTGCAGTTGTCTTTAGGTCTAAAAGGAGTCTCTTTCAGGCAGCATATAGATAGGTCTTTTTTTTTTCTTTTAATCCATTCTGACACCTATGTCTTTTGACTGGAGCATTTAGTCCATTTACATTCAAAGTAATCATTGATAGATATGTATTTATTGCCATATTATTACTTGTTTTGTCATTATTTTTAGAGATTTTCTCTTATCCCTTCTTGTCTTTGTCACTTTTGGTCTTTCCTTTGCACTTAAAGAGTCCTCTTTAATATTTCTTGCAGGGTTGGTTTAGTGTCACAAACTCTTTTAGTTTTTGTTTATCTGGGAAACTCTTGATCTTTTTCTTCTGAATGATGGCCTTGCTAAATAGAGTATTCTTGGCTACAGATTTTTCCCATTCAGCTCTCTAAATATATCTTGCCACTCCCTTCTGGCTTTCCAAGTTTCTGTTGAGAAATCTCCAGCTAGGCTTGTGAGTTTTTCTTTGAAAGTTAAGGACTTCTTTTGTCTTGCTGCTTTAAACATTTTTTCTTTATCTCTACATTTTGCAAATTTAATTACAATATGTCATGGTGTTGGCCTGCTCTTGTTTATTTTGATGGGAGTTCTTTGTGCCTCTGGAGCTGGATGTCTGTCTCCTTCGCCCAGATTAGGGAAGTTTTCTGCTATTATTTCTTGAAATAATTTTTTTGCTCCCCTTCTTCTTCTTCTTCTTCTTCAGGAATTCTATAATAAGAATGTTATTATTACGTGTGATGCAGTCACTGAGTTCCCTAAGTGTATTCTTGTGTTCCATAATTCCTCCTCCCTTTTGTTCAGCTTTGTTATTTTCCGTTATTTTATCTTCTATATCACTAATTCATTCCTCTGTTTCTTCCAGCCCGCTGTTCATTGCATCAATCCTATTTCCAATCTCATTTATTGCATTTTTCATGTCTGATTATTTTTTAACTCTTTGATCTCTGTGATAAGGGTCTCCCTGATGTCTTCTATTCATTTCTTAAGCCCAGTGAGTATCCTTATGATTGTTGCTTTAAATTCTCCATCAGGCATGTTATTTATATATGTGTCACTTAGATCTCTGGCTGTGGCCTTATCTTGTTCTTTCAATGGGGATAAACTCCTGCATCTTGGCATTTTGTCTAAGTCTCTGCATTCTTAGAAAGGCCAGTTATATCTCCTGCTCCTGAAAATAATGGCCTGATGAAGAGGTCATGTAGTGTCCTGGTGCTTTAGAGAGTATTTCTGGTGTTGTATCCAAATTGAAAGTTAGCTCGATATAGGTTATTTCAACCCACATGTAAGAATGCAGTTTTTTAATATGTAAATACAATTTAAAACATATTTTAGAAAACTCTGATGATCTTTTAAAGAGATCAATTGAGATTGAATTGTAAAGTATGTTAAGTGAAAATAACATCTTTCAATTATTTTCTTTTTTTTGTTCTTTTTTATTGTTTATTTATTTTTTGAGAGACGTAGAGAGACAGAGCACAAGTTGGGGAGGGGCAGACAGAGAAGGAGACACAGAATCTGAAGCAGGCTCCAGGCTCCGAGCTGTCAGCACAGAGCCCGATGTGAGGCTCAAACTCACAAACTGTGAGATCATGACCTGACCTGAGCCGAAGTCGGACACTTAACTGGCTGAGCCACGCAGGTGCCCTTCAATTATTTTCAATTTCAAACATTTTAAATTGGGAATTTGGTGCTAAACAAATATATTTTACAATGTTTTTAAAGTTTAGTACTAATTATATTAATAATATTACATGATTTCCAATTGTGCATTAATTCATATATGCTAATGAGACTTTTTCCAAATAAAAATTACCCATTTCTCTTCATAAAAACTAGACTCTTATTTAAATCCAGAGACCATAGCATCTTACCTTTGATAATGTTTTAACCAATACCCATTATGAAGCAAACGGAAAATTCTATACAATTAAATAATAACTTAAAACTATTCTCTACAGTTAGCTTCCTTCTGAGGTAGAATGAATAATGATTCTGACAAATATTTCCCTATTAATACAAATTGTGCTATCTAAAAGATACTTTCTAAAAGTACAAAATGTTATCAACTACAAATGGTCATTGGTTAATAATGACAATACTAAGAGTTTATCAGATGCAATTGGGGTATGGTTTCTTAAGAAAAAATTAATTATAAAAAATAAAACCACTCTATGTCAAATTTATATTAAATCACCATTTTATTTCCAAAAATGTCAATAATAAATTGTCATTATTATTATTATTTTGAAATGAATGTTTTAAAGTCACTTCATCTTCATACAGTTGTTAATACATCAGAGTTTACTGACCTCAGAAAGACTTTTATTCATTTTTGGCAAATCCTGTTAGTGTATACAGGATACAGGATTTGTATAAAGGATATACTAGTTATTTGGCCACTGTATTATATTTCAAAATTAATAATAGCAGTATTACTTATGAATTAGAACATTAAAACAAGTGTGCTTTAGCTTTCTGGTTTCTAGTAGCAACTGTATGGAAAATAAAACCAAATTTCAAAAATTCAAACACAAACACACAACTTTTATTGATTTTTGGTGTATCAGTAGGACACAGTACATTTGTAATACACTCTTAAAAGATGTCAGTGCTGGTGCACTTATTTGTCAAATAGATTCTCACATTAAAAAAAAATGCCACTGAAATCAAAAAGATCCAAATCAACACTTTATGAGGTTTTATGAAAATTATTTTAAAAGGTAGTTTTGAGGGGCACCTGGGTGGCTCAGTCGATTAAGCATATGACTTTGACTCAGGTCATGATCTTGTAGTTTTTGGGTTTGAGCCCCACATTGGGCTTTGCGCTGACAGTTCAGAGTCTGGAGCCTTCTTCAGACGCTGTCTCTCTCTCTGTCTCTCTCTGACTCTCTCTCTCTCTCTCTGCCCCTCCCCTGTTTGCACTCTGTCTCTCTCTCAAAAATAAATAAGCACTAAAATAAGTAATAAAAAACTAAATAAATAAAAGTTACTTTTGAAAATGGGGCATTTCAGGGGCGCCCGGGTCGCTCGGTGGGTTAAGCATCCAACTTTGGCTCAGGTCATGATCTCACAGTCTGTAAGTTCAAGTCCCATGTTGGGCTCTGTGCTGACAGCTCAGAGCCTGGATCCTTCTTCAGATTCTACATATCCCTCTCTCTATGCCTCTCCTCAGCTTATGCTCTGTCTCTCTCTCTCTCTCAAAAATAAACATTAACAAAAAAATTGAAAAAAAAGAAAATCGGGTCATTTCTTCCTGCAAGAAAAAACTATTACCCAAAAGCTTTCAAACATTATAAATAACATGGACTTCTATAACATCAAGAAAGATAGTTATTTTATTCCAGTGTGATTTATATCCTTAACTTTTAAAGTGCATTTAAAGCTTAATTAAGTTGGAATTTGACAGGCTCTCATGTCTTAGATATAGTACTAGAAGAAGTAGACCAGTAAATTCAACTTTAATTATAATAAGGAGAGGATGTTCCAAGGCTGCTTTATTGTTTTTTAAAAAGTACATCTAATTTAATTACATTAAAATGTCCCATTTATTATAATCCTAATTATAGATTTGTTCATTCATTTAGAAAATATTTATTGAACAACTACTATGTGTCCAGCACATGTTAAAGCACTCTTCAGACATGGCCACTGATTTCAAAGCATTTATGTATTTTGTTAAGGAGACAAGATATATAGATATGAATGGTTTTATAAACGCAGTATCAAGTGCCAAATGAATGAGAGCAATATCAAATACAGGGGAAGCTTAATAAGGGAAGGATGTCATCCAGATGAAATGGTCAGGATTCATAAAAATTATGAGTCTTGAGTTGGGTTATATGGATAGGGTTGAAAAACATAAACACCCCATGTTGGGGACTAGCATATTCAAACTTCCTGAAGCAAATTTTATTTCAGATACACTAAGTAGAATTGAACACATTATTAAAAAGTTTGGAATTAATCTATAAATATGTTGGAGACTTTCAGATTTTTGAGCGAAGTATTAAATATCATGAAAGTAATAGTTTAAGATGATACAGGTGATAGGCAAGATTGGAGAGTAAGGACCAAAACCCAAACCGGAAGCATGGAGATAAGCTGTACAACAACCCAGACCTGAAGGAATGAATTGCATGGCAGTGGAACTGAAGGGTGGAATTACTGATATTCTGATAGAAAATGTAGCCTAGTGGCTGTTTCTTCAAGGAGCCGGGGTAAGTGCAAAAAAATATAGGATGATTTCATGCCAGCCCAATTGAGTGGAAAATATGTAAGAGATAGGTAAGGAAAAATAAGAACTAATTTGGGGGAGAAAATGATGTAATATCTACAAAGTTTCCATTTAGTCCATGGAATTCAATTTCTAAAGATTTCTGTGATCTCAGAAGTCTATCACATGAAACTTTCGCAACACAGCAAATTTTACAAAATCATGGGGACGGGAAAAAGTAGAATAAAAAACTCTGGATAAGAAATTTCAGTCTAGGGATGTTAAAATTCTTTTCTATCATAAATTTTACAAAAATTATCTGTGAGAGACAACATTAAAGCTATGTCTACATTGGTTTGACTATTATTGCCTATTGATTAACCAATAGTCATTTTTTTTTCTTTTTTCTTTAACTCTTTTTTCAAAAACTGATGTTTCAACTTGATGTACCAAATTGATCATATGTGCTAGTGAGGTGTAAACACAGTTATTTATTTATATATATGTATCTATATATATGTGTCTCTCTCTCTATATATATATATATACGCGCATGTGTGTGTGTGTGTGTGTATTTAATGATACATATATATGTTTAATGTTTATTTTTGAGAGACAGAGAGAGAGAAAATGAGCAGGGGATGGGCAGAGAGAGAGGAGACACAGAATCTGAAGCAAGCTCCAGACTCTGAGCTGTCAGCACAGAGCCCAACGCAAGCAGGGCTTGAACCCACGGACCATGAGATCATGACCTGAGCTGAAGTCAGAGGCTTAACTGACTGAGTCACCCAGGCACCCCTAAAATATTTATATTTATATGTGCTTCTTCTATACAGTAAGTTAAGAGTAGGTGATATGGAGAACAAAAAAGCAACACTATTTTCCAAAAGATTAAAAGTGAGAGACAAAGAGACAAACCTCTGAGAATTTTGGTATATTCTATTTCATCACAATCAAGATACACTTTTTCCACACTCTCATGTTTATATTTTCCAAACATACAGAACAACATGCAGCTTTAATGCCAATCCAGGTGGGATTAGATTGGTAAGAAAAATTTTTATGGAAAGTGTGATCAACATTCTACATATTTCCTAGAACCCTAAATTACCTTCAGTAGAAAACCAAAATCTGGCCTAACTGAGCAAACTGCTACTTTTAGTTTTTAAAAAAGAAAACAAAGAATACAGAATTATAATTTTGAAAACTAAATTCTAACAACAATTTTTACTAGCCTCTATAAGATGGAGAGGATTCACCTGTTAACATTGCTCAAAGAATGGAGTAAGACTTCTGGGCTAACTGCCAATGCCTATTAGAATGATTTTCCCTTCAATCACTAACTAGTTCAAGCATGCATGATATCGCAATGCAAAAATAGCAGCACAACAAGTAGGAAATTCAGGACAATCCCTCCCTCTTGATCCTCCTGTTATATTGAGTACTAATGGGATTTAATTTCTGGAGTACTGCATGTAGTTCTGGGACCCTGCCAGCTAGGAGTAATATGTGACTAAGAAACTAGGGCAATCAATGGCGAGTAAGTTAAAATCAGAACCCAAGCCAAACTGACTCCTCTTTTGGAACAGGCCTGGAACGTTTTCAAGATTAAACATCAATAAAAGCAGAAAACTTCTCAGATAAGGGGACTACCAGGAATACAGCCCAAGCCTTACGAGCTAAGGGGTTACATAACTTCTAAACATATTATTTTGATACACACAATCTTTATCTGAGATGAACTGCAAAGAATAGTCCTAGTATGAGTTAACCTAAGCCAGGGGATCAGGTATTCTTGAAAGTTTCCTCGAGGGGGCTTGAACTTGGCTTTAATAAAGGCAGAGAAGCAGGGTGCTAACTGCTGAGAGGCAGTAGAGAATAGTGAAGTGTACATTAATGCCCCATCTTTCCTCACTTCTGATTCTTTAGAATGATACAGGTTGTTCTTCTGAGGCGAGAATCTTTACTTGCCCCATTCCTCTAGCAGAGGCTATTTGAATCTGTCACACTCTGAAGTACATTTCTTGGCTTGTTTTTGTAATTCTACATTGATGCATACATCTCCTAGACTCTGACTGTTTATTGTGACCCAATGTTTATTATAGTTAGACTGGGTATACAGGATTAGATACTATCAACATTTCTCAGGTCTGGTTAGGTTATAAACACAGATTTAAAGGTCTTTAAGCTTTTGAAAGATTACCAAAAAATACAGCTAAGTTATTTCTCTGTAATTGTTTGTAAAATAACTTTAAAAAGAGGTACAAGTCATTTAAACTATGGATATGATGGAAAGGGGAGGTGGTAGAAAGCTTATCTATAAAACTCCAAGATAAAGATGTTAATTGTAATTTTGTATCTGTGCAACGACTAAGGTTAGTGTCCTATTTCAAACTTGTTATTGAATTAAAATAATCTATATCAACATATCCTCAGAGTTGGAAAGAAAATTAGATTATGAATAAAAGGTTGTTTCCGACAACACTTACAGATTCATCCACAAGACATGAAATGCTTTCGTGTAAGTTTTACTTCTCATTATTAGATAAAGTTAAATTAATTTTCAACCACAATCATTATCCAGAGCTAGAGAATACTGGGAGTTAAAATTTTTTTCCACATCCTGGTATTTACTTGGAGACTTATGAATGTGTACAGTGATTCTCTAATGATCACTGTCAACTCTCTGGAGCAATTTCTCATAGGTGGGCCTATGACCCTGGATATCAAAAAGATCATCATGACCAGCCTTTTTCCAAGTACTGCCAAAAAGTGTATACATCTACATCTATGCCTATGTTTATTACTATATACACATGCATTGTATATATAGTATATACTACAAGCATTTTGACATAAAGACCATATAAGAAAATAAATGTATGATATAAGGAGATATGTAGCAAATTTATGGGAGACAAATGGAATAGTAAGTAACAGTGTAGGTTTTGAGGTCAAAACGCCTGGATATGAATCTATGCTTTACCACTTAGAATGTGGTAACTTCCTACCACTTAGGAAGGTTAATCACTCATCCCAACTGTCTCATCTGCAATTTAGGGAATATACCTACTCTTACCCTCCAGGTTATTGTGAGCATTAAATAAATTAATACACGAAAAATACTTAAAACATCTCTTAGAATAAAGTAAGAAGTCAATAAATATTGTAAGATGATGATGACAATGATGTAGATGGGAGGAGGGAACAGGTGAAACAAAGGTCACCCTTGGCAAGAGTTCAAATGGGTGTTCATTACTTTGAGGCAGACAATGATAAAAAACACAAAACCAAAACTTAAAAAACAATGGGGGGGCTATCAACCTTTTCCAGCTGTCTTGAATTCAAGTTTGAGGAAGACACATAACTTGGTGGTAAAGTGACCAAGATTCTCTCAAATGTGACTTTATTATTTACTGCTGATTAAAATCCAAAATTTAATAAGAGGATATTATTCCTATGGCAAAAACTAGGGAGAGACGTAGATTTCATTCTAATTTGAATATGAAATAACTGAAGGCAAATGGAAGAATTTAGTAATATTCAGAATGACCAAAACATTGTGGCTGAAAAATAAGGACAATCCCATTAGTCAGATAGAAGGTCTAATGCAAACAAGGGACAAGCTATTAGGCAACTCATGAAGTAACAGTTAGTAAATTACTGTGGTAACCCATAGGACAGTAGTGGTAAAATGTTTATTTCTGATCTTCTAAGAAAACTTTTCTATGTAGATTTGTTTCTGACTAAATTAAAAGGCAACAACTTTACAAAATCTTACCTATAAGGCCTTCCATCTAAGATTTTATAATTAAAATAATTAAAATAATTTCATTTTTCTTTTAATTTCTCTACCAATATTTCCCAAACTGTGCTCCCATATACAGGAATATCTACTAGCTAAGACTCCTCTGTTGGGGAATAAAAGCATAATTTTCACTGTGAAAACCTTACCATGTTTTCTGTGAGATTTTCCCAAGAAAAATCTATTGATATACACTGCTGATGTCAGACCACAAGGATACTTCTTAAGTACTATTTGCAATGATGCCCAGGACTCATAGATCCTTACAAATAGCCTACTTTTTTACAAAATCCAATTGTATTTTCAAAGAGATAAAACCTAGCAGTGGCAGGTGGGGGAACAATACTGGAAATCTGTTTAGAAAGGAACAAGCCCATGTTTACAAAAGAAAAAATATTAATCGGCATCTACTTTTCTGTTTTGTTTTACTTAGAAAAAGAAAGAAGGCTTATTGTTTATGATGCATTTTTAAACTAGTCACTGTAGCATACAAAACAGCAGAACATGGGTAAACACTACTTTGGGAACTTGGTTTGTTCCCCTATAAGAAAATTTCTAAATGCTTACTTGAGGATATAGATATATTAATCTTCTATTTTTTAATGTTTATTTATTTATTTATTTTTGACAGAAGAGACAGAGAATCCCAAGCAGGTCCCGCTTGGGACAGAGCCCGACATGGGGCTCGAAATCACGAACTGTGAGATCATGACCTGAGCCTAAAGCAAGAGTCCGATGTTAACTGAGCCACCTAGGCGCCCCAATCTTCTATTTTTATATGATGTGATACTGATCCACAACATTTTACAAAATACAGCCTAATTTTGTAAATGGGGGAAGGGAGAAGCACAGACAAGTCACCAATGTATCACACTGAAAGTAGTGATGGGTAGGTTCATTTACAAAGAGAAAAGACAGGAAGATCAATAAAAAGGCATATAGATCCATATGTCTATATTAGGGTCTATATGCCTTTTTATTGATCTATCAACATTGCATCCAGCCAGGGTTATCACTGCTATTCATGTTTATTCCCTTGTGGCCACACCTAGCAGAACCCTACTGAATCAGGTCTAAATGCAAGGAGACAGAGCACAGCGCTGAGAGTCATGCCAACTTAAAACCTCAAATGTGGTATGAATTGCTGATCCATCGATGACATGAGTTCACTCTCACCTTTCTTGGGAAGAGCATAAGAAAGATAAACTAGACCCAGTCCTTCAATTCTCAATAATGTCAACTTTTCTATATGACCATAACAATCAATTCTTCATCCCTCATTCATGTATTTATTTAAATTCCTTCTGAATCTATTCTCAAGTTGGGCCATAATTCAAAATAAGTTTTGTAATTACCTGTTTAATAATAAAGATTTTTATTTATTTGGCTATAAAAGAGACCCAGGATGCCAAAAAAGGTTCAGGTATTATGGAATTTGGTGAGATCCCCCATCAACATATTTATATCACTCATTATTATGGGCTATGGTAACATATCTTTGGCTCAGTCTCCATCTTTATAAAAGTCTCTCTAGCATCTTAATAATGTTAGCTATTTTTCTTTAGATGCTCTTCATTTTAAAAAATGTTTTACTGTATTTCCTTCTTGAGGCCTGCCAACTGCAATACCTCATAAATGTCTAGGTATAAATATACTGTGGTTTTAGAACTCAGGATACCTGTTTCCCTTAGAACCCTTGCCATTGAGACACAGAAGATTTTTAGAAGTACTTTGGGCCAGTGTCTTTCAGAAAATGACTGGCAGATTATCTTCTATCTTAATTAAGGTAAGCAGATGCAAGTTTCTCCCCCCCATCCCGTCCCCAATCCCCCCACAGGTCTATGCTTGTTTTGAGTATATTTATTATTTTTAACCTATGAACATTTTTCCTACATTATTTCTGTATGCTTAGTGTTTTTCCTACTAAGAGGTGCTACATGGAAATACAGTTCCCCTCATTCTGTGATAAGGTACAGTTCAGGCCTTTTAAAAATATACTTGTCACAGCATTCTGAGAGGATTAACTAAAGAAAAACCTCTAGCTCTTTATTATTAGGAATAAGAAGTGTTAAATGCTGAGCAACACTCTGGTGTATGCTGAAAAAAATACCCAACTTTCCCAACAATCCTGGAACAAAACTGGCTGTGAGGGACAATCTATTATATTAAATTGTCAAGAAGTTATGCGATTTGATTTTTAAAATCTATTTAATCACAATGAAGATATATGCTTTGAGTCATGTCTTTTAAACTCTCTGGGCCTCAGTTTTCCTATTTAAAAATTAAAGGAAATTAGCTAGACATTTTTTAAGCATTTAGAACAGATGCTTCTAATCTGATTTTTGAATGGAAATTTAAGATCTCTTTTCTCTTCCAAATCTCTTCTTCTGAAAATTGTGCAAATATCAAAAATTTTTTCAGATATTAATGGGAAAGTATTCTTGCTATTTTAAGTAGTCTGTGTGACTTTTAAATATTCTCAAAATATCTTACTTTGAAGGCACCAAGACAGACATTTCTCTTCAATTTCTTTGGGATAACGCAAAACAAACAAACAAAACAAAAGTTATTTCATTTAATTTCTCTTATAGTCATGTTCAGAGGACCTTTATAGTAAGATCCATTCTGCCTATTTCTGGTTATCAGAGAGACATACGAAGGGGCAGATACATCTACATAGAACTTCCATTCTTTTACATTTATGCGGGCTTGCCTATTTTCAAATGAAAAATGACTTAAAACTTGACATCCAAACCTAGAACTGTGATGTCACAAACTGTTCAGAGCTTATGGAGGACTTCATTAAAATTTAAAGACTGAAGATTGTAAAACTGTTGGTAACCTCTGAACTGCAAAATTGATGCATGTTTGTGGACAAATAATAGGCACGTTCTTAAATATTAAAAATAAATATATGATGCATTCTACACGACTTGAATATTGATTTCTAGTGTTCTATGAGCATATGAAAAGTGAATAAATGACTGAACAAGTGAATGGAAGATGGATGGATGCATGTTTTATCGTGGTCTGAAGGTCTTGCCTGAGTTAGATAATAGGGAGAAAAACCAGTTTTCATGCTCACTTTGTTGGGCTCAAACAAACAGGACTCATTTCTGAAAGGTTATATTTTCAAGTTTCTGATAATTCTTTTTAGAGCAAGAACCCCAGTCACCTCACCAGTGACTTATTCATATGCCCTTAAAGCAAGTGAAAGATAATAGAGTGGGAAACGGAGTATCAGAGCAAACCAAGAGATGTTGGTTTGGAAGAAATATCAGAATTTTTGATAGACTAATGGGCAAAAAGGCTCAAGCAATGACATTATGTGGATAAATAGCAGATTACCTGCACATATTGGAAAACTCCCTGAATATTTAATTGTAAAGTTATGGCAGCAACAAGGTCTGTAGTGGTTTATAGCAGATCTTTTGGTAAAAATTCCCTAACCAACAACCACTAAATCTTATATACTGTTACTGATCATGTGCTATTTTCTAGGATTTTCAATTGGGTTGAAGTGTAAGCTTTAGTTTATTTGAAATCAATAAAAATAAATCAGAGTCTGAGTTTAGCTGTAACTGGTTTACAATGAGAAGAATAGCCCTGTGAGAGATAGGGCATTTGTTATGCTACACGTATAGAGAATTTATATGGGTCTAATATTAAGCCATAGAAAAGTTTTTCTAAACAAATTCATTTCGTTGATGTGCATGGCCTCTCAGTGAATATTTGTATTAGCTGAAGTAAGATGGTAGTCATAGTGTAGATCTGAGTATTTTAAAAGCAATTCTGAGAATCCCGGTCATATGTTTTGGACTTTATTTAAAGTTATTTGGTAACCAACACACTAGAGTCTGCTGTTCTGTTATGGAATTTGTCACATGTACAGAATGCATCGCACAGTTCCACTATCAGGTGTCACAGATGCTATTACTCAATCTCTGCATCAGAAAGATGAAGTTTACACACGTGCGTAAGAGAGAGTGGTGAAAAAGGGTGGTGAAACTGTGCGGGGTCTGTGGCTTCTCAAGCAGAACACTGCAGGCCTGCAATGATGCAGACAGGGCTATTGATGTGGCTCAGGGAAAAGACAGCCAGTGTTTGGGGGGTGGGTGCGTGTGTGCGTGTATGTGTATGTGTGTGTGTTGTTTGGGGACAGGCTATCAGGTACTGTTTAATCATGCATAATTACTGCTCTAGACTTAAAGCTGAAGTAAAATTATTGGCTCTGAGAGGTGTTTTTGACTTAGACCTACAGTTCTGGCTGAGATGGTGTCAGAACTGTGAGGAGAAAGACTTGCCAGCATCTGTCACATGAATCCCAGATGCTACCATGGTGGTGGTTCTTGTGGTTTGGAGTCATTTCAATGTATGCAAGGGAGGGCTCCCTCTTTGGCAAGTGATTTGGAAAGGGAGGGCAATAAAACTGTCTGCATTCATTTTGGGTGCAGATAAGAGGCATTTCTTCACAAGAAGCTTTTTAAGGTTGTGGGCCTAATTTTCCTTCTAGGAGAATTTAAGTTTAACTAAACGTCAAACTAGATTTTTGAGTATATCCGTTACACTAGTGTCACCTGTGTTAGAATAAGATAGCTCTTAAGAAGTAGACCATGCATTCCTTCCCACTGTGGCCTCTACAGCCCTGCTCAGGGCCGCTTTCTCAGACTTTTGTGTCTACTGCTTTATCTCGGCTCTGGTACCAAGGTTTTGGGAGCGAATCTCTCCTCTGTGTTTGGATCAAGTAATGGGGGCTGTATTTAAGCTACTGAATCTAAAGGCAGGAAATGGATATTCAGTTTTGCAGACCAGTGTCATCCAGACAAAACCTAGGTAGAAATCTTTTCAAATTCTATATGACACAGACCTAGATTTGAATCCCTGTTTCACATTTAGTAACTGTTAATAAACTTGAGACTCAGTGTCTCAAACAATCCAAGCTTGGCCTTTCTGGGGTTAATATGAAGATGGACTATAATATGACGACAGAGCACCTAGCATAATGCCTGGTATCAAGGGTAATAGTTTTCCTTGTTTACCTCTATTTTCTTCTACCATTCTATTACATGGTGTTGAGCATCCCTGTGGAGGCTTACATGACATCTTTCCATCTACACGCACGCACGCACACACACACACACACACACACACACACACATTTTTACTGGTAACTCAGAACGTTTGTAATTTAAGAGAGAGCATTGGATCCTAGAGAATTAGAAAAAGGAAAACCTTATCTAAGCAAAATCTGATGAGAAGAAAAATTTAAAGTCCCAGTATTAATCTATGAATGATATAGTAGTGCCATTTCAAACTCCCATTTTAAAGAGTTTATGAAACAAGCCAGTAGAGATTCATTTGTTTTACAAACTTGCTTTACATGAAATGTTCAATATGAAGTTATTTACTATGCTATTTTTAACATATTTAACAATTTTTGCTAGGTCTTTTAAAGTTTTTAGACTTTATCAGTTCAAGGGGCTTCATCTATCTTAATACTCCATGCATATACCATAAAGAAGCCAAGATTACAGATCTTAGTAAGACTGACTACGCATGAGCTGTTTCAGCAAATCATATCCCGAACAGCAGAGTAGTCATTGTATAGTGTACAGACAGGAAAAGCTGTTCACCACTAGAACAGAATATGGCTTTGACATACAATAAGCTAATTACAAGTTAGAATAAAATAAGTCCTAAGGAAAGGAGCAAGCAATTGTTGTAGGACAACAATAAGTTTAGTAATAAATTCTAAGAGGAAATGAAAGGGGAAAATCAAGAGGTTTTTCACAAGGAGGGTAATACTCACAAGGCCTTTCTAATATTTAGAAGTGAGATTTTTTGATAAAGAAAAAATACAAGACTAAGGCAGGGCATCCTGGACCTAAAAGCAGATCAACAAAGACAGAGATATAAAGGTATGTATATAATGGTTTGATTAGCTGTTGTGGAGTGTGATGTGGTGATGGGAAATGAGATCTGAAAGACAGGCTGGGCACTTATCAATGGACTGATTGGGGATAGAAAAGCACTATTCTCGAGATTCAAAAGCTCCCATCACCCAAAGACAATCATTCAATCAGTCTTTCTCATGTTGAGCGAGCATCACGCTTTTCACTTATTTATTAATTTTTGTTGGCTAACGTGCCATATTAGACACTGTACTTAATTGTGGGGAAGTCCACTGCAGAATGATTAATCACCCCTGACTTTAAGATACTTACTGGAGTTAAAAAAATGTATCAGACAGACGAGACAGAAGAGAATGAGTGCTATGACAAGGGCAAACACAGGAATGCAGAAGAGAGAAAGAGGTTAACTTGGACAGAGTGTGTGTGGACCAAGGGAAAGTGTCAAGGGCCAATAATGTTTAAACTAAACCTTGAGAAAGAACTGGATCTTGATGACTAAAGAAAAAAATTGGGGTGTCTAGGTAGCATCCTACTCTTGATTTCGGCTCAGGTCATGATCTCACAGTGTGTGAGATCAAGCCCTGGGTGGAGCTCTGCGGTGACAGCATGGAGCCTGCTTGGGATTCTCTCTCTCTCTCTCTCTCTGCACCTCCCCCATGTGCACTTGATCTCCAGATAAATAAATACAGTTAAAAAACAGAAGAACTTTCTGGGTGGTGGAGGTGAGAGGCACAGGAATAGTAATATTTGGTCCACTTTAAGGAAAACAAGAACATAGTGAAGGACATTGACCCTTCCCTTCAAGGGAGGAAAAAAATAGGTGGGGGGAATAGGAGGTGTTGTGATCTTAAAAAAAGGTATTAATCAAATAATCACACAATGTATAATCAGAAACAGTGGTAAGGACCATGAAATATCTTTATAAAGGGTCTCAATTTGGTTTAGAGTATTAAGGAAAGCTCCCAAAGAAGGCAGTGCTTTCAGATCAAATCTGAAAGATGGATAGGAATTAGCCTGGTATATGTTTGTGTGTATTTGGGAGGGTGGCTGTGGGCAGACAGGCAGAAAGCATTTCAAGCAGAAGGAAGAAATTTCACAGTAGAGAATAATGTAAGAAAGAAACTGTAAAGCAAGCTGGAGATAAGAGGGCAATAGGGAGAACAAGAGAGATGTCAGAGTAGAGACAGAGGCCATGTATAGAGCCAGGAAAGAACTTTGTGTTTGTTTCTAACATTTAAAAAAGTTACCAAAAATTTCTTTCACCTGTAAGGCAGTTCATGACATGGTCCCTACAGTCAACATTGTATAGAAATTCTCTACATTTTAACTCTAAACTCCTTGCAACTAAGGATTATCTATAATCCTTATAAATATTATAAATTCATACACCCTAATAAAGAATAATGTGTAACTGTTTTAAGTTTGATGTGATGAGGATAGCAAAACTCTGCTTTCAAAACAAAGTTTGAACAGCTTCAGGTTTTAGTAACTCAAAGCAGCAAAGACAATGAAAAGCCATAATACCTTGAGCATCACAATTACTTCCAGTATTTCAATGCCTTTTATATTTCATAAAATTATTACATCTCAATAAAATGTTTTCCTTTGGCAAATTATGTCATTAGGAAGGAAGGAAAGGAAAGGAAAGGAAAGGAAAGGAAAGGAAAGGAAAGGAAAGGAAAGGAAAAGGAGGGAGGATTATAGCTATCCCAGTTTCACACTTTTGAAAACTTCATTGCATTCGAATGTACAAAATCTGCTTCCTTTTTATCACCATCTCATCAACACATCAACTTGTAAAGGTGAGACTAAAGTCTTATGATAAAGACAGACCTTCAACTTTACAATCATGGATGTTTCCTACATTCCTGTGCATGGCAAATAGAATATAAAGTTTTTACTTTGTTTTTAAACCCTTTCTAAAACTTACCAGTAAGTGAAGGTTACCAGCAGTGAGCTCTGAGGTGATCACAGAGCCAAGAATAAGGATGAGCTGTTCAGAAAGTCCAGAAAGCAGTAAATCAAAAAAGAAAATTTCTCCTTTCTTGTTTTTTAGCAGTTCTACTCTACTCCTTTAACCTGATATATTCTGGTGGAATACTGCATACTACATAAGTGTATTTTGCCATAGTGACCTTTCTTCCTTTTGAAAATTTGCTGATAGCTTCAAAATATTTAAATGCACATTTATAAAGGGAACAATGGAAGAGGGAAGATGTAGGGGCAGCTCTGGTTCTCTGAGCCTTACACTCAGGAATTTGAGTCTGTGGTCAGGCAATGCAAGTGGCAGCATGGAACAGAAGCAGGTCACAGGACATGATGGCACCAAAGGGAGAAGGTGCAAAGAGAAACATGATCATTCCAGCTGCTAAAGAGAGGCCAGTTGAATACTGGGGATAAAAAAAAAAAAAAAAAAAAAAAAGCTTTATTAAGTTGGGATGAGCACTGAGTGTTGTATGGAAACCAATTTGACAATGAATTTCATATTTAAAAAAAAGAATTCTTATGTGCAAAATCCAAAAGCAAAATGAACAATCTTCAACGTATTTTAGTCTTCATTAACTATACTCTTTCTTTAAATGAAATATTTATTGAGCATTTATTACATCTCAAATTGTGTCAACTGATGAGAACTGAAAGAAGAAAAATCCAGTGTTCTCAAAGAGCTCACAGTAGTTTAAGAGAGATAGACATATTAAAAGATAATTTTAATACAGTGTAACATGCATTCATCATATTCTTGTGGAAGCAAAGAAGAATGATACCTAACTTGGTTGGGAAGAATTATCTGGAATTCTTTCTGAAAGAGAAAGATTTAATTGAGATTTAAATAGAATAAGGAGAGGTTCTTCCAGGTAGGGGATAGCCAGAGCAAAGACAGATACTATGAAAAGGAGTAGCATGTAGTGTGGGGTACTAGAAACAGGATGGCTGGAAACTAAGTTCTGAGTCAGGGAGTATGAAGACATCAGGCTGGGTGAGTAAGCTGGCATTAAAGCAACAAAGGAGGAGACGTTAAATAGTGTGGCTCCTACCCTGAAGATGAAGGTAAACAACTGAGGATTTTCTCCCCCCGCCTTTTTTTTTTATTAAAGAATACTTGGCATACAATATTATAGTAGTTTCAGGTGTACCACATAGAGATTTGACAATTATGTATCTTACAAAATGCTCACCACAATAAGTGCGAATACCATTCGACATCATATGAAGTTATTCCAATATTATGGACTATATTCCTTATGCTTTACTTCTCCTCTCGGTGATTTGTTTATAACTTGAGGTCTGTACCTCTCAATGTCTTTCACCTATTTTGCCCATCCCTCACCCCCGAAGGTTTCCTTAAGCAAGGGAGTGATGTAAATAGGAATATATATAAACACACATACACACACACAATTGAGGGGATCAAAAATGGAAGCAAAGGGACCAGGTATGAAATAACTGCAATGGTCAAGGTGAGACATGACAAAGTTCATGCTACTGGAATGGCGGCTCCTACATACATGAATTTGGTGCCGGATTGGATGGGCATAGGCAATGATTATGGGCAATGATGAGAGAAATAGTCATCAAAGATGACTCCGAGGTTTCTAGAACTTAGAGGATTTTAGGCCAGAAACTATTCTGGGGAAACATAAGATGTTCAATTTTATAAATGATCAATTTAAATGTTTTATTTATTTTTGAGAGAGAGTGAGAGCAGGCAGGGGAGGGGCGGAAAGAGAGGGAGACGGAGAATCCAGAGCAGGCTCTGTGCTGTCACCATAGAGCCCTACATGGGGCTTGAACTCAAGTTCAAGTCACGAACTGCGAGATCATAACCCAAGCCAAAGTCAGATGCTTAACCAACAGAGCTACCCAGGCACCCCTATAAATGATGCATTTAAAGTGCCAACTACCATTAATGGAAAATGTCTCATAAACAGCTGTAAGAAACTAGAATGAAGCTTTGTGCAGAGATCACAACTTGGAAATAGAAAAGTTTGGGTCACTGACTCATGTGTAAGAGGAAGCTGACACTGTGAGGGTGGATGAAATCACCTGTGGATAAGCCCTGGATTGTAGAAAAGAGCAGTAGACTGAGGACAGTGCTCTGGGGAGGAGGACATTTCATAAATGGGCAGAAAAAGAGAAGCCACTAAAGGATACAGAAAACAAACAGCCTGAGGCAAATGAAGAGCACCAGGAGAGGAAAGTGTTCTGAAAGCCAAGAGTGAAGGAAGGGATCCAAGAAAGGCCCTCCAAAACACACTGATTCCAAAAGTTAACGTTTTCTGACACTTTACTGCTAGTGCTTTTAAAAATGACAATGTGAATAATAGGCGAAGAGCTTTTGTTCACAAATTCCTTTTAACTCTTCTAATTTTTAATTTCTTTATTCTCTTATTCCCATACTTCTCATGCCCCATGGTATGCGTTATTGAGGGGTATAAAACATGATTATCCTTTTCTAACAACAGAGCTAGTAAATAACAACAAAGAAGGTGGTAAGGGGAGGGAGGTGTAAATGAGAGACATTGAAGTATCTCCAAATGATATGTGGAAAGTAAACCATATTTGGGCTTTGTTTCCTTTATTTCAAATTTGATTATTCAGTTCATAGCTTATCCTCACTCTTCACTTTTCTTTCCTTCTGATGCTCACTTTAAGCAATTTTGGAGTTTGTTGGCACTTCTTTAGGGACAAGTCAGGAATAAAAAAAAATAAATTCAATTCAAGCAATATACTTATGTAAATGGTGCTTATATTTTTATATGAAAACTCAAAGCCAGATATTCAAAATGAGTATCACGTTTGTTTTGACTGCCGACCCAAAGCAGACCACCACCACTACTCCTTCTAGTAGTAGCCAAGCATAACAAGAAACATAAGCAACCAAAAAACCACACATAAAACAAATCCTAAGGAATGTATGCAGAAGCTAAATAAACAGTGGAGGTCACCAAACACATGCACTGTCAGGAAAAGGGGAAAGAAATCTACGGAAAAAGAGAAACCACCTGCCAATTTCAAATAATTCAACTCCAAGAACTGACTGTGGTGAGCCTACTTGCTGATCCTAGACAGTCACCACTCAGACTTTCTGTGCTTTGAACATTAGCAATAACAATCTCGAATTTCATGCAGTGCAGAGCTTAGCACACAGGTGTTATAATCACAATTTCAAGTCTGAAAATGTCCTTGCCCTATTTAGAAAAAAGTGAGCTGTTTGTGATGTTCTGAATTGGGGAACAATGAAAAAGAAAACCTTAAGCTTGAGTCTTAGTGCAATTTATGTCAAATATCTCTATTGCTTCTGCAGAATTACATTTGAAGTTTATAGCAGCTCATTATCTAGCAACTATCCCTATAATATGGAAAGAAGTAAGAATCTGACTGCAGTTTTGCAGGAGTCTCAACATATGTGTATGATCTTAAGAATCTTCAGTGATACCTGAGGTTTATAAATCCAAGGCAGAGCCTGGGACTAAACCTATCTACTAAGTTAAGACCAGCATCAAGGATGTTCTCGGGTATTACAGTACAAGTTTTAGCTGGGAGGGCAAAAGACCAGAGCTTAAAGATTTATAAGAATCTCTAATAATGTCTCAGGCAAGGTCAAAATAACTGAACTGAGGTGGCATGAGGTCTTGACAAGGATATAGGCATAACAACAGAAAATCTGGGAGGTTGTTGATACTTAGACTTCTGCGCAAAGAAGAATTTTGTGCTGACAATGTTCCTGGGCTAAAACTGTCTTGAAGCTACTTACCTAACTGGATTCCTGGGGACTGAAGTCTCTGAGGCAGAGATCGGTCATGAGAATAAAAGGCAAGAGAAAGCAATAGCTGAAGAGGTGGTTTGGTGGACAAGCTTCCAGAATAACTTGGGAAATGGATCTCTAGCAGAATTCTAGTTTACATACACTGGGCACGTGTGAGGACTGTAGCTTGGGGAACTACCAAGGGTTACTTTATCAGATTGGGACTCGAGAAGGAAGTGAGCTGAGATCTAGGATGCAGGATGGGAGCCCTGTGCATTATATTTGAAATTCCAGCCTAGATAAGGGTTGCAATAAATGTGATTTGTGTATAATTTGAGTGTCTAAAAGCTAATGCTTCCTGGGTCAGCTTGTTGGGGGTGGTTCTTACTAAGGGTTAGCATGGGCCACAAGAGATTAGGGAGAAGGTAATAACTCCTAGGAAAGCCTACGTATTTTCTTCTCTCAACACTACCATTAGGTCTGGCGCCATTCAAGGGCTTAGTCATGAAGAACAAGGAAGGGGGAGGGTAAAATGAAGTTAGAAAATGGGCTGGTAACCCAAATGACAAAAACACCCCACCACTACCACTACCAAAGGTATTAATCATCTTCAAGACTTTGCCATAGAATAATTTTAATGTAAAATTAGAAAGAATGGTATGTTAGATAGTCTATTCATCTTTGTGCCATTTGCAACTGTTCCACAGATATCTCCATTAATTGAATATTCAAGTTTTCCCGGAACACCAGAGTGACAAAGACCTCACTCCTTTAAAAAGACCTCACTCATTCCACTCACTGGAATGCTGAGTTAAAACATTCTTCTTTAAAATGAACTCAACTGTATCTCTTTGAAACTTAGATCTTACTAGTCCTCATTCTATCCCATGGAATGAAACAAAATAGACTCTAATCATTATCATTCTAATAAGTTCTTCTGCATTCTAGTCACTGTCTTATGAATGCCTTCCAACTTGTCTAGACCCCTCCTAAAATCTGTTAATTAGGCATACTCCAATCTAGTGAGCAAAGATTAGAAAAGAAATGGTACCTCTACTATCCTTGATATAAAAGCTTTAAAAAGAGGGAACTGGGTTGTCCTTCTGGCCATGTGATATTGATAACTAAGTCAGTTATAATCTTCACATCTTTTAAAAGAGTATCCACATGCTATAAAATATATGGGAGTAGTGTTGATTTTTTTAGAATGATATATGTTAAGTATTGAAACTGGAGAATTTGGAAAATAATTAAGAAAATTTAAGTCATGAATAATTCTAGCAGGGCCTGGGCATGGAAGATGATTACTGAAGAAAAGTGGCATAGGAGAACAAACACACATGACAATTAGAAAGGAAGAAAGTGGGGGGCGCCTGTGTGGCTCAGTGGGTTGAGTATCCAACTTCCACTCAGGTCATGATCTAGCGGTTCGTGGGTTTGAGCCTGATATCCAGCTCTTTGCTGACAGCTCAGAGCCTGGAGCCTATTTCGGATTCTGTGTCTCCCTCTCACTCTGCCCCTCTCCCACTCGCACTCTGTCTTTCTCTGCCTCTCAAAAATAAAGAAACATAATACAAAAATTTAAAAATAGAAAAAGAAAAGAAAAGAAGAAGGGGTGCCTCGGTGGCTCAGTCAGTTGGGTGTCTAACTTTGGCTCAGGTCATGACCTTGCAGTCGGTGAGTTTGGGCCCCTCTGTGCTGACAGTTCAGGGCCTGGAGCCTGCTTTGGGTTCTAGGTCTCCCTCTCTCTCTCTGCCCCTCAGCCGCTCATACTCTGTCTCCCTCTCTCTCAAAAATAAACATAAAATTTTTTTTTGTTTTAAATAAAAAAAGAAAAGAAGAAAACAAACAGGTTTGAAAACACTGTAGAGCTGGGGGTCAGGGAGGGGCTAGTTACACAGGGGCATAAGGAACTTCTGGAGGGTGATGGACTTGTTCCATAACTTGATTGTAGTAGTGGTTACAAGACTGTATGCATTTGTCAAAAATCACAGACCCACACAGTAAGAAGGGTAAATTTTACTGTGTGTTAATGTCACCTCAATAAAGAAATTAATCTATAAGAAAATATATGCGTCATCATGGTCCCAATTTTGTAGAAAAAAGTTACAACCAAAAGTGTGAATGGTAGTTACTTTCAGGAAATAAGCTTATGGATTTACTGAAGGACATTCCAGTTAGAAGCAGACACTTGAGTTGAAAAGTCATATATAATGAAGACTGTGATGGTCACAATGAGATCATGTGATTGCAGAAATTATGAGCAGAAAACCACTGGAAACTCAAAGGAAATCAATTCAGTTGAATGGTGAAAACAGAATGGAAGTAAAAAGCTCTTTATATGTATACGTGTTTGCAGGCAGAGAAGTTGCCATTCATACTGTAGCCCTTGGATGTTATTACTGACTTGGCTTTTAGGCAAAAGCAGTTGCTCATTATTAATGATAGCCCCTGAAAAACACTAAAAATTGAAAAAACACACACACAAAAAAACAAAAGGAACAAAACAGGGCTAAGGGCAGAATTCTTTATCACACAAATAGAGCCTACCCTTCAGCTAATCAGTACTCTTTAGGATTAATCGTTCAACTAATTATGATCAACCCAACTGCATTGCCATCTACTCTCTATTTCTTTATCTTATTTGGTTATGGTGAAATGCTTTAGCTATAAGGCATCTACCACAGTTGTCTTTTTTTCTGTCAAAAAAGATAACACAGTAGCCCCCTACCCAGAGTTCCACTTTCTGTGGTTTTGGTTACCTACAGTATGGGTAACGCTACCCCACAATTGCTTACACCATTCACCTCACCTCCTCTCATCACATAGGCATTTCATCATCTCCCATTATCGTAGGAAGGGTGATGACAGTGTAAGATAGTGTGGGAGAGAGACAGAGACCACATTCACTTAACTTTTATGATAGCACATTGTTATAATTGTTTTATTTCATTATTAGTCATTGTTGTTAATCTCTTACTGTACCTAATTTGCAAATTTAACTTTATCCTAGATATGTATCCACAGCAAAAAAACACAGTGTGTATATATATATATATATATATATATATATACATGTATGTATATATACATATATACATATGTATATATACATATATATATGTATGTATATATGTATATATATATATAAGGTATGTATATATGTATATATATATATAAGGTTCAGCATGACCCGTGGTTTCAGGCATCCACTGAGAGTCTTGTAATGTATCTGCCAAATATGAAGGGGGAGTGAAGCAGAGTTAGCTGGACAAAAATTTTTCTCTATGAACTCATGGATGCTTCTAGTGAACACTACTTCCCTTTTTAAGAGCTCATAAACCATCCCTTTAGTAATCTGTTCTAGTCACTATTTTATAGCTTTGACAACTCACCTACCTTTCTTGGCCTTTTTTTCTCTTTCCCTCCCCCACCCTTTCTCTTTAAATGGGGGCCTCTGTATTCACTCTTTGAATAATTCTCTGGGCAAGATTTTCACTCTACACCCTTACAAAAAAATTCCAGACAACTGTTCAGAAACTTCACTTCCCAATTTTTATCAACTTAGAGAGGGACAGCATTTGTTCATGACAGGTTTGGGAGCCAGGGGCTGCTTTTTAACAGTCCTTTCCCTAATGTGGATTTTAATTCCTTTTTAATGGTGTTTGTTTAGTACTTTTCAATCCAAAGATCATTCTTCTTGATTAAAAAAAAGTCAAAATAGAAGCTAAATTGCTCTGTCTTTCTTAGGCATGGATTTAAGTCTCAAGTAGCAGATCTATCATTTCCATGTTCTTTCTTCTTACTCTGAACATAAGGACATATGTATTGAAATTACATTTAGATCATTCCTACTTAGACTTCAAGTTTGTGGAAGTGACATAGTTTGCCAAGGAGCCTTAGTAGAGATTATGGCTAACCCCTCTCCCCAACTAGTTACCTTAGACACCAGCATTCACTATATTAAATATGCTGATTTATATTTCACTCTGTGGTTATTTAAAAAATGTAAGTCATACAAAATTTTCCATAAAATGAGTAAAATAAGTAGGTCATATATTTTAATTTTAAGTCTTGCATTACTTATAATTAAATACATTTTTAAATGCTTATTTATTTTGAGAGAGAGCATGAGCAGGGGAAGGGAAGAGAGAGAGAGAATCCCAAGCAGGCAAGTGCTATCAGCTCAGAGACTGACTCCGGGGCTCAATCTCATGAACCAGTGAGATCATGACCTGAGCTGAAATCAAGAGTCAGATGCTTAAACTGACTGAGTCACCCTGGCACCCCTAATTAAATACATTTTTTACTGTCCTATATGGTGGCCAGGTGCCACATGTGACTATGTAAGTGAACGTTCCTTAAAAGAAAAGACACTAAAATATTCAGGCCACATTTCAAGGGCTCAGCAGCCACATGTGGTTGGTTTAATTGTGCCAGACAGTGTAGTATAGAACATTTCCATCATCACAGAAAGTTCTATTGGAAAGCACTAATCTAGATACATAGAATGTGATGTCTAATTGGCTTTTTTCAAATGCAGTTTTCTCATACGAAATTTCTACACATGTCAATCACTGTTTTAAGAGGTGATTCTATTAACAGCAATGCATATATTGCATCGTGAATGAACTACTTGCAAATTATAATCAAATGTATTGATTTGTTCTCATACCAATTGATTTTTAAAAAGACAACTAATAAATGTAATGTATAATGCTTCAGATCACAGGATCCAGTGATGATGGTTAATCTGAATTCCCAAGAGGTTTACTGCAAAGCCTATGCTATTAGCATAACAGGACAGTACATTTCAGTAGTTTTTGGCCACCATTTACTTTGACTAAGAAAGCTATGGTAATTAACTAGGAATGTATATTTCTAATTTCAACTCAAAAGGAAAATATCACCCCAAGGACTAGGACGTAAAAAGATATTATGCTGGAAATAGGTGTTCCAGCACTAATTCTTTTTTCTGTTTTCTAGTGTTTGTTCTCTTAGACAATCTTGACAAGCACAAATAGAAACCATAGCTAAACCTCCCAGTAGCTGGTGACTTTTGTTTTTTCTTCTGAGCCAGAAACTCTTTTTAATAGATCTAGGAGAAATGTAAGGCAACTGGCTAAAATAATATTAATAAAATAAAAGGAGGAAGTTAAAATCCTCGAAAAAGAGATTGAGGGAAAACACGGTAGCATCTAGTATAGTGGCTTGCAGGTAAATGCTGAATAATTTAAAGTTAAGGAGAAGGAGAGTGAAAGAGAAGAGGGAATAAGGAAAGAAAGAAGAAAGGGAGGAAGGGAAAAAGGGAAGAAATGAAAGTCACAGGACAAGGCCACAGGAGATTTAAAGTTCACAAAGAAACCTAGTTAGATGTACAAAACAAAAGTGACTCATAATTAATAATACAAACGACAGTAAAACAAATTGTCTAAAGTTTGGCTTATAGCCAAGGTATAAACATGTACAGACAATAGTGGTCTTGATTCTCAGCCTCCCAAAAAAATAAGTAGGTAAGTAAGTAAGTAAGTAAATAAAAGATGATTCCAACTCAGAAAGGTAACACAAATGACTAGAATACAAGCATGGTCAAATAGTATAATAAATATGCTGATAATAAGGGCTAACAATGGTTAAGTATGATCCACACACTAAAAGAAAAAAAGTATAATGGTTCACAAAATCAGACAGAGCAAACTTATTGTAACTAGACAACCAAAAGTCAATTACCAGAGGCCAAACATAAACAGACAATGGAAACAGAAAGAAGTTTAAAATATTTAAAGCAGACAAAAGAACAATCTGTTTGTTCTGTAGGACACATTCAGGCTGATGAAGTCTTCAAGAAACACCTTCAAAACTCAGATAGGTGTGATTATACTTCAGCATTTGTAGAGAACCAATGCAATGGTGGGAAGGCTATCAGACCATTAATAAAAATAAAGCACTAGAGGAGAATTTTTTGTTTTCTAGCTTTTTCCCCCATCTCCCTACATCCATCACAACTTGAATCAGAAGACATATCCCCAATGTCTTTACCCAAGGGCTACAGGAGTACTGATGCATAGGGGCACTTGTACCCCAATGTTTATAGCAGCACTCTCAACAATAGCCAAATTATGGAAAGAGCCTAAATGTCCATCAACTGATGAATGGATAAAGAAATTGTGGTTTATATACACAATGGAGTACTACGTGGCAATGAGAAAGAATGAAATATGGCCTTTTGTAGCAACGTGGATGGAACTGGAGAATGTTATGCTAAGTGAAATAAGCCATACAGAGAAAGACAGATACCATATGTTTTCACTCTTATGTGGATCCTGAGAAACTTAACAGAAACCCATGGGGGAGGGGAAGAAAAAAAAAAAAAAAGAGGTTAGAGTGGGAGAGAGCCAAAGCATAAGAGACTGTTAAAAACTGAGAACAAACTGAGGGTTGATGGGGGGTGGGAGGGAGGGGAGGGTGGGGGATGGGTATTGAGGAGGGCACCTTTTGGGATGAGCACTGGGTGTTGTATGGAAACCAATTTGACAATAAATTTCATATATTAAAAAAGAAAAAAAAAAGAAGACATATCCCCATAAATTACTGCAGCTTATTAAGGCAGTCTCAATGAAGGGGGGATGGTGAGGGCTGGGGGAGGGGAACACAAATCAAAATCTCCAGGGTAAAAAGTAATTCCCACCTTTCACCCTCCCCCCATCAAGATTCCAGACCTATAATAAAGCCATTTTCTTATCTCCCTGATACAGTTCTTGACTACCACAGAAGCTATTTCATATGTACAAATCGTTTGCTTTCTTTTCATTTATGAGAGAACTCCAGAAGGAGAACAAGAAAGAAGGAAATTATGCTTAACAATTAATGCAGATAACTGGTGTTTTTCATAACATATGAAAATCATCTAGTCCAAACTTCTCACTTGAAAAAAAAAAGCACTGAGGCCAAAATAGATTATATGGTTTTTCCAAGATTACATAATTAGTATATGCAAAGCTAAGACCCAATGACATGCATCCCTGCCAAAATTCTTACCTCTACACAATGTACCAACTGGGTATCCCAGTTTCATTAGTGTCAGATAACACATTTGTATAGTATGAGATAACTGAAAAAAAAGGAAATATGCATTTACTTTAAAACACAGAAGCTTGGGAATTACAGTCCAGTTAGGCTAACTCCTGGGCAATTCATAGTTTAAATTATTTTAAAAGCTCCAGAAAATGTCGAGTCTTTAAGAAGTGGCTTATGGAGATTTACAGTAGACAAATCTGACTAAACGGATCTAACTCACTTACTTACTTAAGATAAATAATCTTACAAATTCCTCAAGAGCCATGGCCATTCCTTATTCCTACTTGGATGCCTAGGGCATGACACAATACTTGGCACATAGCAGGAGCTCAATCAATATTTAACGAATAAAAATGAAGCCCATTGCTAAACTGTTAAAAGGTGTCAAACAACAACAAAAGCCGACCACAGATAGACTTCGAAATTAGTGACAAAATCATTCTAATGACAAGAATGGCTCCTTACAACTGTAGAAATGGTGGCTTCTAGCCAGTGGTGTTTGTTTTTCAATAATTAATTTGTAGGATTGAGTGAAGACTTGAAAACTGCTTATTCAAAAATCCAAAATAATATTAAAATATTGGGAATCATGTGAATTTAGGAAAACTCACAGGAAAAATTTTTGTAACAGATGTTAAAAAAACCAACACAAAGAACAAACATATGGCTTCTGCTCTTGACTCCTTAATTACTTGCCAATTTAACCTTTCTTTCAATTTTTTTCTTACTTGCAATATGAGAATAAGAGTACTTGGCCAGCTGTCCTCAGGGGTTTTTATTTTACCACACAAAGGATGCACCTAGTTGCCAAAGATGACCCCAGCTGTTTCTCTTCTTCTGGCACATGCAAGGTGCTCCTTCAACAGGTGAAGTCTATTTACCTTCCTTCTGGACTGCGCTAGCCTCACGACTTACCTTGGCCGATAGAAAGTGGCAGAAATTCCCCTAGGCCAGTTGTAGGCCTAGCTTTGCAGAGGATTGTCTACTTTTGCCTTTGCTCTGGGTAGCTAGTTATCATGCTGAGTGGAAATTCTGGCTGGATGGGGAACAGTAAGGAGGGGACAGACTGGGGGAGACAGAGGCCACAGAGGAGAACCAAGAAGTCAGGTATGAGGCTGAAGCTTTCATGTAAGTTCAAGCCCAGCCCCACCGCCAGATGATGCCAGCCAGCTGCAAGAGTGACCCCAGCCTTTAACAGATAGATGATCCACTTGGCCAACATGCCCCTCTCCTGCCTTCCGCAGCCTACAGAATCATGAGAAATAAATCTCTGTTGCTTTTAGCCACTAAGTTTAGCATGGATAGTTAGAAAGCAAATAGACAACTCAAATAGTTAGTGTATTTGAACCTTTGGAAGAGTGAAACAATTTAGAAAAATGCCAGAAATTTTCTGAAAATGGAAGTAAATGCAAAAGTCAAGATAAAGGATCATAGTTAAGCAACTTTATCCAACTGGGCATGCTTTCAAGTGTGAAAACACTACTATAGTACTTGACTTTTTAAATAATTTAACTCCTGTTGAAAATTGGACAAGGGATGAGGCTAATATTTTCCCTGCCTGGAAATTCATGTCAGATGATGTTTGCATGAGTAACATAGTCCTGTGGACATACTCAAGATTATGCAAATTATTACAATGGTAGTTTAAAAAAAGTATACTCAAATACAAGTAGTAAGGTTACACCAATTCTAACATTTATATATATAAGATCATACTAATTTCATTACTTCATCATTAAGAACACATTCCCTTTCTTGGTAGCAAATTACTTAAGCCACATGTCACAGATGTGTTCAGACATTTTAGTCGAGATTATTTTGCCATTCAGCTGAAGTTGGAAAGACGACCTTAAGTTTTGTTCTGCATTTATTTTCCTTTGATTTTAATGCCTTTTAGCATTGTCATTATTACTTTCCTTATATTTGAAAGCTTCTTAATTTTTTTCCTCAATATATTTGGAAATAGAGAACAGAATTCACTTGCCTTGTGAAATTGTTATTGTAACAATAGTAAATGAGAAGATACTTTTAATATAATTTGATCTGATGCTATATGAAATAAGCTAAGAGTTGAGATTTTTAAAACTAAATATATTATTTAATAATATGAATAGCACATTTTTCCCCAAAATGTGATTTTTTCTGTGTAAGTGAAACTTTCTTCTATTTTTAATTTTTAAAAAATTGATTTTCAGTATTTATTTATTTTTGAGAGAGAGAGAAACAGAGTGCAAGCGGGGGAGGAACACAGAGAGAGGAAGACACGGAATCTGAAGTAGGCTCCAGGCTCTGAGCTGTTAGCACAGAGCCTGACACAGGGCTCGAACCCACAAACCGTGAGATCATAACCTGAGCTGATGTCAGTCGCTTAACCGACTGAACCACCCAGGCACCCCAGTGAAGCTTTCTTTTATAAGAAAGACCTGATGAGAAAGAGAAATTGAGAAGTATGGTATTCATAAAAGAAGCTTATCCCTTTGTTTTAATCAAGAACATAAATCATTTGCTATGTTGAAAATTACAAACTTGTAAAGTCCTTTTTGCATACAGAATATGAAGATTATATGGGGTCTTAATCTAAGATATCTAACTTTAAAAATACAGATTCAGAGAACTTTATGGACATATTTTATGTAAATAGTTTACATAAAAATTTCTATAAACCAATTAATAACTTTAAAAAGCAGGGAACTTTACCTTTAAAGGAATATTGTAGTTAGATTATGGAGAAATGAATATTCCTTTTTTAAAAATCACATTAATCCACATCTAAGTTATGCTTTCAAACTATTTAATGCCATATGGTAATTTTCTTAAAGTCAATCGTAATGATATGGAAGATCATACCTTATCAAAATTCCCACAAGTAGAATATTTAAATAGAAAAGTTTTTAAATATTCACTGAAAATCTGCAATGTGGTGGGCCCAAGGCACCCACTTTTTACACTTCCTTTTTTGAACCTCACATTAATTCTTAGGGATAAATATTATTACCACCAATTTGAAAGGTAAGAAGGCTAAAATTGAAAAGTTTAGTGGTCAAAAACCCAACATAAAAAGCCGGTGAGTGTCCAGAATTAGGTTTTCAACAAAAGTCAGCCTAATTACAGTACCCATGGCTTTTTCCTTGTTTCACAGCACTTAGGGTTAATGTTTGAAAAATGGCAGATGTTATTACTTTGCATGGCCTCACAGCATGATGACCTTCAAACTCTGTAATCTAGCATCATCCCATCTCCCCATTTTTATTGTCTTTCACCTAAGATTTCTCTGAAATAGTTCCAGAGAGTGCAATGATGGAGATACATTCAGTATATTATTGGAGGAAATAGCATAACTTTGCGGAGGTGGGGGTGGGAGTGGGGAAAGGGCCTTTGAGGGAAAACTAACTTGGATCCTGATGGATTGAAGGATGAGTAGGGGTTAAGTAGGTGGGTATTTTAGGCATCAGCAGATACACAGAGCACAAAATAGCACAGAGTATCCAACAAAATATATTTCTAGGATTAGCAGAAAATAAAATCCGAAGTAGCATGGTGGGATGGGAGAGACAAGAAGACATGGAGGGTCTTATGTGCTAAAAGAAAGACTGGATTTATCACTAAACGATAACTATTAAGAAGTTTTTAAGAGAAGGAGTTTCAGGATCATATTTGTTTCACAGAAATCACCTTGAAGCTGTATGAAAAATGACTTGTGGGTAAGGAGAGGGGTTTGGTAGTAAAAGTGACAAGGACATGGTTAACTACGAGGGTAATAACTGGTCAAGAGATGTACCTGAACTACTTCTGTGGTAAGTTGTGGGGGTGTAGAGAGACGAGTAACAGAGCTTGCCTATATGGTACCTTGTCCAGAGTCCAAAAGGTGTTTTCTCCATGAGATACTTCACTTTTCTGTGTTGGACAACTGTCAAATTACACCTATTGCATATGTACAAAACACTTTACCAACAGTGCCTGAAAATCAGTAATAAATCACATTTACACTCCTCTAGGCACTTACACTGCCTTGTCCTTGTGCAGAGCACAATCTACATGATGGCAAATGGTTCTTCATGTAGTTACGAGAGACTGTGTTTGTAACCAGTGACCAGAGAAAGTGAAGAGGCAGGATGACCAAGCATTGACTTCATTTGCTGATTTGATACTGTTTCATAAATTGAGTTAAAGAATCTAGGAAGAGAAAACAGCTGGAGGGTAGGATGAGATTTTAATTTTTTTTAATGTTTATTTATTTTGAGGGAGAGAGAGAGAGACAGAGTGTGAGCAGGGGAGGGGCAGAGAGAGAGGGAGACACAGAATCAGAAGCAGGATCCAGGTTCTGAGCTGTCAGCACAGAGCCCGACATGGGGCTCAAACTCACGAACTGCGAGATCATGATCTGAGCTGAAGTCAGACGCTTAACCAACTGAGCCACCCAGGCACCCTAGGATGAGATTTTAATAAATTCAGTGTGGGTCTCATGAATCTTAAAATTCCTAGGGAATATCTTCATGAAGTGTTTACTAGACACTGGATATGGACATCTGAAACTCAGGGGAAGATCAGAGTAAAATAAGAGTTATAATGATGAGATGACCCAGAAATATAACATGGAGTGAGAAGAACAGCAGGTGGGAGTAGCATTAGGCAAACATTAATGTAAAAGGCCAATAAGTGAAGAAATTCCCACAAGGAGATAAAGAATACTCCAGAGAGGCGGAATGAAAATTAGTGACAAATGCTTGCAAAGAAAGCAAAGGGCAAGATACTCACCAGGTGTCAAAAAAGTTCAGCAAGAAAACACCAATGGAAAGGAGCTTCATTACTCAAATGTAAATCCCTGGCATCTGACATAGGTCTTGCCACCCAAAAGGTCCTCAATGTTTGCTGAAGGAACGTATGAAGAGACTCTTTTACATCATTTTGCTTTTGAAGAGGGGGTGGCAATATGATGGAGTAGAAAGGAGCTGGGGAGAAAAACGTGTATTTCCTAAACACCTACAATGTACCAGATTTTGTGCTAGGAGCTTTCATAAGCTATCTCAGTGAGATAATATCCACATTGTACTGATCGTAAGCAAAACAATCTGAGGACTTAAATGGAACGTAACCACTCAATCAATGACTGAGCAATATTTAAACCCAATGCCTGTCTCTAAAGCGAAGATTCCCGGTGCTCTCCCAGCTCTGTCACTGGCCAGCTTTTGACAAAATGGAAATTTCTTAATTCATAAGAAATTTACAAGAACTTGGGTAGATACCTCCAATACTGTTTCATATTCAAAGCTGCAGTTACCTTGGTATTGGTCATACTTAACATCCCTGATGTGTACTTTGGCTTGGCCAGACTTCATATTCTCCAAGTGAATTTAGACTTTGTTTTCTTCTTCTGGAACTATTTCAGAGAGTTCCGTAGACAAGAGAAGCTCTATATTTATTTTTAATAAATTGGCAAGGATTTTTAAAAGCAATTTGTTTATCAAACAATTTAATCAGCTCAAGAACTATTATAAGAGAAGGCAGTTAACATAAGCCTTTGCAAAGAAGGCAAAGGTTTTTAAAACATTACAAAAAAGTAACTAACACACCTATTATCTGTGGTGAAGAAGTAGAAAACCAAGCAAAAATATCAAACGAATGTATTAAGAACTACTTTTAAAAGCTCCTTGTATTCAGATCAGTAAGATGATATACATTATAGAAAACTTAAAATTCTTGATACACCATTTTGCATTCAACTATGCTTTTCAAAAATTTGAGAGAGGTAAGAGGCCTTCACTGTGAAGCCCTAAAAAGCAGATTCTGTCTGAGATTTAACTGATCACTTTAAAGAGACACAGCCTCAGATTTGAAAGTAAGCTTAACTTTTATGCAGAAGTCACTGGAACAGGACCTGCTAATCAATCAATTTTTAAATCTCTAGTAAAGTAACATGAGCTATATTCAGGTCTTCTATAAAGTGTATCAATTTAACTTTCTTTTGTGACAGAGAAATGGCAATTACAAATGTCCTGGAGTCAGGAACCACAATATACCAGATGTGGGTAAGTCCTTTTAATTAGCTTTATCTGGTGGCCTTGCCAATAAGATTTTTTAAAAAGTGGCATGTGGCTAATACAAGTGTGCCACTAGTTTGAAACTGGCTTGTTGTTAATCTGAAGAGTTTTACAGAGTAGTGTCTGAAGGAAGGCATTCAATTTAGATATTGTCAGTACACATTTAAGGAAAAATAGAACACAAGAAATATATCAATCACAAAGTCTGTCAGAAATAAACAAAATGATATGACCTGTATGTAAATACGACAATATGGTATTAAAAATTCACCTATGATTATTGTATACATGGAGGGAATACCGAATTATCAAAATTACCAAAAATGTCCCATCTACTATGATCTGTAATAATTAAACCGTTATAGGGCATAATATTTGCCTGAGAACTTTATTTGAATAAGGGATCACTGAAGAAAATTTAAAATTTAGAATATCAAGAAGAACCAGAGAGAAGTAAAGTTGCTTATGGGGTTAGAAAGGGAAGAAAAAAGGATTAGATAATTCAGATTTTAGTTTATAGAAGAGAAATATGGGGCAGAATGTGAACAATTACACTAAAATGTATTGCTCTTTATTAAAAAATCAAGCATGACCTAGCTATGACACTACAAATCAATGGCAAATATAGAGCCAAAATTAATATTAAGAATTTAACAAAGCAGGAGTTTAAGTTTTCCTAGACAAAAGATTTAGGGTTAACTCAGATAATGACTGAGTCTTTAATCATAAGACTTAAATAATAAGCTATTTAATATTGTCATTGGATTTTGTACAGATATTTTATATCCAAACTGAACTCTTGCTCGCCTCCCAAACATACCTCTCATGCTTCCATTTTGCTCCTGGCTCACTCATAATCATCTTTCATTCGTAGCTTAACTGTCATTTTCTCGATTTAAAATAGATGCCCTCTGCATTCATTTCTTGTAACTTTTTATTATTTTTCTTTAGAGCATTTATTACGAATTGTAACTACCTACCATATCTTTTTCTTAAAATATTTTTTTATGTTTATTTATTTATTTATTTTGAGAGAGAGAGACAGACAGACCATGAGTGGGGTAAGGGCAGAGGGAGAGGGAGACACAGAATCCGAAGCAGGCTCCAGGCTCCACACTATCAGCACTGAGCCTGATGTGGGGCTCGAACTCATGAACCAGGAGATCATGACCTGAGCCGAAGTCAGACACTTAACCAAATGAGCCACCCAGGTGTCCCTTTCTTAAATGTTTTTAATGTTTATTTGTTTTTGAGAGAAGGAGAGACAGAGCATGAGTGGGGGAGGGGCAGAGAGAGAGGGAGACACAGATCCAAAGTAGGTTCCACACTCTGAGGTGTTAGCACAGAGCCAGACATGGGGCTCAAACTCAAGAAGAGGGAGATCATGACCTGAGCCAAAGTCTGAGGCTTAATTGGCTGAACCACCCAGGCATGCTGTAATTACCTATCATTTCTATTTATGTATTAAGCAGCTTCTATAAGCCAATTATTGTGCTAGGTACAGGATACATCTCTCCCCTTTGCAGGGTTATAAGCTGAAAGAAAACAACCACTACATCTATTTTAAATCCTACATATTATAGCTGAATACAATGAAGGAAGGAAGGAAGGAAGGAAGGAAGGAAGGAAGGAAGGAAGGAAGGAAGGATGATGGAAGGAAGGAAGGAAGGAAGGAAGAAGGAAGGGGGAAGGAAGAGAGAAGAAGCTTCTTTTCTTGGTGATAAGGAAAGAACAAGGTACAACCAAGGTAATGATTGTGTATTGCAGAGAGTATTGGGCATTTTACATTTGTTTAATTCCCCCATCCACGTGGAATAGATGGTATTGTGCTCATTTCGTCAAATAATAATTTGAGGATCAGACAGATTAAGTCATTAGCCCAAAGCTAACAGCTGATAATTAGTGAAGGTTAAAAATCAAACCCCAAACTGTGCACTTTTCAGGCAATATAATTGCAATCTCACCAAGTTTCTAGGTCTACAGTTTCATGACAATGTACATGTGTCAAGAAAGTTATTTCAAAAGTTTGTCATTCCCCTGACAGCACAGTATCACTTGACAGAGCAAGCATTAAAGTGCCCTCCAGGTTTTGCTGTGAAAATAGGCATTTGTGGTTATCAATATTTTCTATTTTTATATAACCTCAAATTTTAGGTTTGAGGTTAACTAAACTAAACTAAACTAAAGTAAACCCATTAGTTGATAATTATACATAAACCGTAAGACTTTTTAGTAGATAATATTTAAAACACTTAAAAATACAACGTTGTGTTTGGGAGTGAATTTTTTTCATTTTAAAAATTACTATAAAACATTGATGAAAGATATTGAAGATGACAAACAAAGGGAGAGCTAGCTCATGCTCATGGATTGGAAGAACAGAGAGAGTGGTAAACTGCCCATACTTTAAAGCAATCTAAAGATTTAATGAAATCCCTATCAAAATACCAACAACATTTTTCAAAGAACTAGAACAAATAATCCTAAAATTTGTATGGAACCACAAAAGACCCCAAATAGCCAAAGAAATCTTGAAAAAGAAAAACAAATGTGGAATATCCACATTTCAAGTTATACTACGAAGCTGTAATAATAAAAACAGTATGGTACAGGCACTTAAATAAGACACTTACATCAATGGAACAGGATAGAAAGCTCAGAAACAAACTGAGGATTATATGGTCCATTGATCTTCCACAAAGGAGGCAAGAATTTATAATGGGAAAAAGACAGTCTTTTTAACAAATGGGTGTTGGGAAAACTGGGAAGCTACATACATGCAAAAGAACGGAACTAGACCATTTTCTTACACCAGACACAAAAATAAACTCAAAATGGATTAAAGACCTAAATGTGAGACCTGAAGCCATAAAATTCGTAGGAGAGAGCACAGGTGGTAATTGTTCTGACATCAGCCACAGCAACATTTTCTAGATATGTTTCCTGAGGCAAAGGAAATAAAAGCAAAAATAAACTATTGGGACTATATCAAAATAAAAATCTTCTGAACATCAAAGGAAACAATCAACAAAACTAACAGACAATCTACTGAATGGGAGAAGATATTTGCAAATGACACATCCAATAAAAGGTTAGTATCCAAAATATACAAAGAATTTACAAAACTCAACACCTCCAAAAAACAAATAATCCATTAAGAAATGGGCAGAAGACGTGAATAGACATTTTTTTTCCAAAGAAGACATATATATGACTAATAGACACTTGAAAAGGTGTTCAACATCACTTATTATCAGGGAAATGCAAACAAAACTACAATGAGATATCACCTCACACCTGTCAGAATGGCTAAAATCAAAAACACAGGAAACAATAAGCGTTGGCAATGATGTGGAGAAAAAAGGAGCCCTCTTGCACTGTTGGTGGGAATGCAAACTGGTGCAGTCACTATGGAAAACAATATGGAGGTTCCTCGAAAAATTAAAAATAGAATTACCTTATGATCCAGTAATAGCACTATTGAGTATTTACCCAAAGAATTAAAAACACTAATTTGAAAGGATATTTGCACCCTTATGTTTATTGGAGCATTACTTAAAATAGCTAAATCATGTAAGCAGCCCAAGTGTCCATCAACAGGTGAATGGATAAAGAAATGTGGTATATATATATATGTATATATATATATATGTGTGTGTGTGTGTGTGTGTGTGTGTGTATACATGTATATATGTATACACACACACACACACACACATATACCCATATATGTATATGTATATATATATATATGTGTGTGTGTGTCTGTGTCTGTGTGTATGTATACACACAGACACAGACACAGACACACACACACAGGAGTCTGTTTCTTGATTTGTCTCTCTTTTTTTATTTGCTTTGTTTCTTAAATTACAGTATGAATGAAATCATGGTATTTGTCTTTCTTTTCATTCTTTTTCATGGTTGAATACTGTTCCTATATAGTGCTGAAGAAATATACTATAGCATAGCTTAATATAATATAATATAATATAATATAATATAATATAATATAAATAATATTCCGATATATTATTCAGACTTAAAAATTGAAATCTTGCCATTTGCAACAACCTGGAGCTACAGAGTTTAATGCTAAGGGAAATAAGTCAATCAGAGAAAGACAAATACCATATGATTTCACTCATAAATGGAATTTAAGAAACAAAAACAAATGATACTTGCTTTTTATTTGTTTGCTAAAGTGAATACCCAACGTTGTATTTTAAATGAACTAAGACATTAATAACAAAAGTCTCCAAAAGTCATAAATATACATTTTTACTATTTAGTATGATCCCTGAGTACATTCCTTGTTAAACTGTGTGTCCCCCTGTGTACTTTGAGGGTTTCATTGTGTTCAAAAGGGGCAATGGGTTTATTTTTAATTATAAAGAATTTTCTTAGCTTTTGAATTCCATGTAAAATTGTTCCCAAACACACTATTTAACTGATGTGTATTATGGAAAATATCTTGCTTTGGAAACACTTCCAACAAGGCAAATTCCACAGGAGACAGGGCTACTGAATAACATGCAGCAAAATGACCTCTTGACCAAAACTTATCTGAATTGCATCACAAAAGACCCCTAACACCTGTCATTTTCAGAGATTAATTACAAATTTCTCAAGAATACTGCAACACTGCTTGAACAGAAATAAGACAGATTTTATCTCTCTCTCTCAAGATATGCATTTTAATTTCAACCTGCACTTATTTGTTTTAATAGCCAGAACATGCTTAATACTAATGTAGTGGACATGCTTAAGTTCATCACTTTCATATCCTATCTCTAACATGACTGCAATTTTCTTATGTGTCTAAAGAACAAATCCTCCACATTAGGTATTTCATAGCTTCCGTAAGTAAGCCAAGTCCACTTGAGTGTTTTAAAGAAAGCTGCACGTTCAGACAGGTCATCTATTTTTGGTTAAGTGTTTCAGAAATCTGTAGTAGTCATATCAACCTAATGGATAAGTTTCAAAGCTAATGTTTGCTTACAAAGCTTATTGATATTTGCAAATGAATAATGTAATGCAGATCTGAACATCTGCAATTACCTAAAAATCTAACACCTCTGGAATCAGGCAAAATAGACATATTTAATTTCATGTTTATTTGAAATTCAATACATGAACATCTACCTGGATGGCGTACACACATGTGGCTATAAAATGAATTGTATTTTTAATGAACAAGAGGACTTCCTTAATAGAATAATAATGACATTAACATGGAATTATTTGTAAGGTACAGATTTTTGGTCAACACAAAAAGTTAATTATTTCTGTTTACCCAGATTTACTGATTTCAGACACTGAAATACAGGTAGAGGTGTATAGCAGATTGAAAAGTATTTGACAATACTGGATGCAGAGAGGCATACGAATTGAGATTATAAGCAATTAAACTTAGGAGGCTGAAGTGAATTCGGTGTATCAGTGGCAAAGCAGGTGCTATACTGTACTGTAAGTCAGAAGTCTGATGTAGACTCAGAATTCTGTGCAAAAAAGGAGAGAAGTGGGGATACATGAGGGCTGACGGGAAACCTGTTTCCACAATCCAAGGTTTGGGTTCACAGAGTAACCCATCGAAGCATCACATACATACAGCTTGTAGCGCTGTCACACCAAAACACATCGGTTTTGCAGGGAAAAAATGTTCTGATTAACTGTGTTTTGGGAGGAGGAAAAAAAAAGAGGCACAGGCAACTGTGTTTTATACCGATTCTTAATTATATTTCAATGGAATGATAAAGGAAAAGTTTTCACTTACGAAAATAAAGTGTTTGGGATTTTCAATTTTAAAATAAATAAATGCAATGTTTTATATATTTTAGTTTATTATAAGGCAGTACTTAGACAAGTTAAATTATACTTAAACTTGATATTTTTAGGTCCTTTATCTACTGGAGGAAAGTTTATTGTCTAAGTTTGCTAAATATATTTTAAATAAACATGATAATGATAGACAACATGTGTATATAGTTTCTCACACGTGTCAGACATGTTCTACCTCCTTTAGGTACAATAACTCATTTGGTTTGCACACCAATCCTGAAGACGATACTACTATTATTTCCATTTAGAGACAAGGAAACCAGTCCTAGAGATTAAAAGAAAGCGAAATACTTTTATTAAAATGCTTGCTGAGACCACTGAACTTGCTCTTTGTCTATTAAAATTTTTCAGGGTGGTTTTCTAATTTGAAAAGAAATATCCATCAAAAATGTTCCATTCAACCAGTTATTTCTCCTCCAAATTTCATCCTGCCCTGCTTCTTAGAGAAGTTGAACCATCCAGTCAGTGTGCTACGATATATAACTACCCTCGAAAAATAAAATTGCAACTCTAAGGAAAAGGCAGGAATTTACAGGTTGGTGGTAATCAAATGTCAAGTTTATCCTCACAAATGACGTATGTCACCTTGTTTAAAGCTGCTTGTCAGATGACCATGTCTTATCTAGACAGTGGAGGTCTGAATACTTACGTATTCGTCTAGAGCTGTGCTGTTCTACCAAATATTAACATGAAAAGGCAGGCGGCACCACTACAGGTTTAGCAGGAAAGGACAACATCAGGAGCCGAAAACGGCATTAGCTTCAACTTTAAATTTCATTTTCCCCTGTTTAAATTAGATTTTTTACGTTATTTAAATGTAATTTTATTACATTTACTATATTATAGTGACACTTGAAGTGCAGCTATTGTATGAATCTGCCTGCGCCTCAGGTACAATATAAACTAAAGCTTATAACTCAGCTTTGAAAATTAGCTCATGAATCAAAAGAGATATAAAGTCTAAGCTTCGAAACCCATCTTTATTTACCAGATTTGCAAGAAATCCATTTGGCTTTTATTAATATCGGTAGTTATTTTTAAAAATCAGATTTTGATTTTCTTTACACTCTTAACCTTTCCATTTGCCAGAGATTGCTTTTCGCAGCTACTTATACCATGCCACAACATTTACAACTAAAATACAAATCATAACATTACCAATAATGGGTTTTGAAGGCTTTTCCCCCCTCCAAGTTCGCAACATACATATATGAACATTGCAACGAGCTTGCCTATTTAAAATGTATTTAATACTCAATCTATAAGTAACAGTGAACAGATTAAATACATTCTTATGGAACACTTTATGGAGATTAAGCTACTTAAATTTTTTTTTTTCATTTGCTGGAAATCACTCTGGAAAGTTTCATTCTAGCTCTCAGACACATTCATTCATTTGCATTCAACAAAATTTATTGTGTGTCTACCAAGTGCAAAACCCTGTAATAGGACTCAGAGAGATGGTCCTTACCAGAGTAAATGGATGTGAAACAAATAATCACAAGTCCTGAATGTTACAAAAGGGGGGACTCTACTCAAGATGGGTGTGTATATGGGGGGAGCAGGTGGATAACCTCCCTGAAATGACTTTAAATCTCAGATTTGAAAGGTAAGTAGGAATTCCACTTTTTAAAGGTAAAGGGTTAGGGGGTTAGGAGATAGGAGGGAAATTTTAGTGTAGTGTACATACGTTCCAGGAAGAAAACAGCTTGTTAGACAATATGAAGAAGGCAAGAAAAAGCTAGGTAAACTGAGACTGCAAAAAGAGATTGAGCGTGGCCGGAGCAGTAAGAGTACAGGGGAATATATGTGATAAATGAGGCTGGAGAGAGAAGCAGATCAGGGGGTCTCGGCCATAGGGACTTTACAAGCCTTGTCATGCATGATGGACTTTATTCCAAGATTCAAAGGGAAGCACCCAAGTTAAAAGGGAAATGACATGGTCAAATTTCGATTTCAAAAATATTGTCTGGCTATATAGGAAAAACCAGATAGTAAAGGGTGTTGGTACCATGAGGTAAGAGAAGGTGGTAGATAAGGTGATGGCAATTGGGGCCATAGGAAACAGACAAAATCAAAAGATATTTTGGAAGCAGAGTTGAAAATGATTGGCAATAGATTGGATTTGGATAATGAGGAAGAGGGAGGAGACATGAATCATGGATTTCTTTCTTCATTAATGGGGTGGACTAAAGGTCCATTTTAAAAGATCGGGAGCAATGGAAGAGAGGTCATTTGGTTGAATGAACGGTATTTCCATATGGGACATATTGAGTTTGACAGGCTGGAAGATATCTAAATAGAGGTGAATCAAAATATTGCAGGGACTATGATATAATTAGGTCAGAACACTGCTGTTAACTTGTATTTTACCTTGGATCTACTTACTTGCAGATTTGAATTGGAAAGAGACTGTAAAAGAACTATCTTAATCTTGGTTTGTTTAAAGAGGATATGAAGAATGGCTATATAGAACTTAGTTGTTTTTGTTCTTTTTCAATTATAGCCTCAAGTTTTATTGTTTAGTTGTCTTGTTATTTTAACAGAAGACTCATTTTCATATATTTAATATTAATGGACTATGAGCTCCAAGAGTGAAGATCCTTTTGCTGTTTTATTTGTTGTCTATACATAAGCACCTTAATGATGTCATAAACCTACTAGATAATAAATGTTGAAGTGATAAAGATATATAGCATATTTAATTACAATACTATAATTATAAAAAGTAACTCACAGGCAAGTGTGAATCTTTCTAAAGAACCTGATGATATAACAACACTTCTAATCCTGTAATTAAATTATTGATGTCTATAAAACTCTTTGACATCATCTGAAGAAACCTGGGATTAAAAATGTTTGATTCAAATATATACATTTTTAAATGGAGTTGAAAGTGCTCTGAGAAGGATCCAACTTATGGTTTAATTCTCCTTAATGTAAAAAAACCTCCAAAAATCTGGTTCAATTCATTGTATTATATATTGATACTTAATTCAGGATACATTATAGATCAGTATGAAAATAAACTTCTAATTGCAATACCAACTTGGCTATTGCATTTTCATACATTCTCCACAACAGAGTGGTACTAGTGATTAGAAGAGTAGAATACAGAAACTTCTTAAAATTCTAATGGAGTCTTATTCACCTAAATAGGGTGTGTTTTCTGTAGGGAATTCCTTAAACTTTTTGAAAATGACTAATGCACAGATACAAAACATATAGAAACATGAAGACACTAGGATTATGGTAATGTACACCCTTGTAAATTTTGTATAATCTTATATAACAGTGTAAAGCTTAAATTGGAACTTAAATATTGTTTTATTAACAAAATTTTCAACAAAATTTGCATGATTAAACAGGACTTATTATTTTGATACTTTATCTCACTCTACATAAACTGCAATCTTTCTGTCCTTCTAGGAGCTCATTTACATAGTTTAAAATTAGTGGATAACCCACAAAGTAAGACATAAAGCACAGTTTGGCTTTGGAAAAGCTCAGCTTTTTGGTCTACATTCTTTTGATTTTAAATGAAATCAAAATTTGGACTCTCAATTAGAAACACAACACACTAAAAACAGACATAAAAGGAAATGAATTGTGAAGTTGGAATTGATCCTAAGTTACATACTGTTGAAGGCCAATTTATGTCTTGTTTAGAAAAGGGTCACCATAACACTTTTAAGGCTTGACGCCTACAGCAAATCTCTTGTTATTTACAGAGAATAAAAAAGCACAAACTCATTTTCTTAATAAGCTTCTTCAGTTCTTCAAATAGTTCTGAGAAATGCCAAAGGCTTGCCTTAGTTAACAAGTACACAGATAATCCAAAGTATAGCAGTGTCAGCTAAATAATATTTGATCCCCAAAGATGCCGTTGGTGGGATTTTCATTGCTATAGAAATATATGAGGTATGAATTTTAGCAATTCTCACAGTTTTGAGTGAGCTAAAAGAGCTTTTATATTAATTGAAAAAGCTGAATAGAAAAAAAAAAAAGCCACTGGCTCCAAAAAATGGAAATTTGTTTTCTATGTGCTAATTGAGCTTCCAGAGGAATACACTATTTTCTTCTTTTAAATTATGTGTAATTTTCTCTAAAATAAAGAATACATGGTAATTGTAGAAATTCAAAAATGTACGAGAGGAAAAAAAATCACTGCTAGCTTGGTTACCCAGAGATAACCATTATTAACATAGTTTTCCCACTCTTTGTTCTGTAAAAATTTTTAAACATTAACTGTAATCATGCAGTATATGTTAACCAGGGAGACTACACTGATAATTTTAACTGTCTATTTTCCTGATTATAAAAGTAATAGCTGTAGAGAATTTGAAATACACAGATAAAGGCATCAATCTTAAATATTATATTTACTAGTTATATATTTTTGAGTACTTGTTCTCAACCTAGAAGTTGTGCATGCAGTTAATTTAAGTACAATCTGATGCAAGTGAGAGAAGTCAGAACCTGCAATATTGCATTAAAACACAGTAATTCGTTTAGAAAATAATTCATACACCAATGATCAAAGCTATACCAGTGGGAAGAAAAAAAAAAGGGGGTAGGGTCAATGTTAAGGAGGAGAAATTATTAACATGACTAAGAGGAGTTTAGCAGAATACTAAGTGTGAGCCTTTAAAACCAAGGGCTAAAAGGTGTGGTGATTTCAAGAACTGAGAAGCTCAACCTGCTACAGTAATATCAGATATCAGTCCATGTTTTGCCAGCGCCTATCCATGAAAAAATTAAATGGTCAGCCTTTACCAGTCTCTTGGTTAAACTTCAAAGAGGGATGTTGAACTGAGAGTCAGAGTCAGGCATAGAGCTTCTCATGTTTATTTAACAATCATCAATCAGCATCTACCGTACATAGGGTGACCAGTGACCACCTGCATTTAGAGTGACACTGTGTTCTTTTAAGGATACAAAGGTAAATGATACATGCTTGAGTGCTGGCCGCAAATGTCTTATATATGTTTTTTAAGTTTATTTATTTATTTTGAGAGAGAGGAGACAGCGCGAGCAGGGGTGAGGCAGAGACAGAGAGAGAGAGACAGAATCCCAAGCAGGCCCCTCACTGTAAGTTAGGAACCTGACAGGGGGCTCAATCTCAAAATCGAGAGATCATGACCTGAGCTGAAATCAAGAGGTGGACACTTAACCGACCGAGCCATCCAGGTGCCCCATCAAATATCTTTCATTAAGGTGGGAGGTAAAAAAAAAAAAAAAAAAAAAAAAGTAAAAAAATGCACATTACAAGACCTAAAACATTAATTCTATTCTTTACTATTCTTATTATTATAGATCTATGAGAACTGTTTCTAAATTTTGTTGAGACCGTGCATATTTTGTCTACTGAGTGTTTACACATAAAATCTATATAAAATCATTTTGAAAAGTTTCAGGACATTGGACAGCATGTGTACTTTACTGGTCATGAGACATACCTTTGAACGTCTGAACTATAATAGGGATGTTGATATTAACCATGGGATGAACCCAAGGATGAGCATCAAGGCAGCTCTTTGCTCTTCTGATGCTTTTTTTAATTTTTTTAAGTTTGTTTATTTTGAGAGAGAGAGAGAGAGAGAGAGACAGAGAAGATGAAGAATGAATCCCAAGCAGGCTCCACACACGGGACTCGGTGTCACAAACCATGAGATCATGACCTGGGCTGAAATCAAAAGTGACTTAAATGACTAAGCCACTCCTTTTCTGATATTCTCACTTGGAATTCTTTACACTTGGGATTGAAATTGCCCTAAGTGTCACTGTGCTTTAACATACTAGCTGTGTGCATTGGAATGGCCAATTCCATCTTCAGTCCCAATGACATAAAAAAAAAAAAAAAAATACTAAGGAAAGTTGTTACCATTTTTTGGCCTCTTTTTTTTTGAAAAATTTTAAATATAATTTATTGTCAAATTGGCTTACATACAACACCCAGTGCTCATCACAAGTGCCCTCCTCAATGCCCATCACCCATTTTCCCTCCCCCCACCCCATCTACCCTCAGTTAGTTCTGTGTTTAAGAGTCTCTTATGGTTTGCCTCCCTCCCTCCCCCTCTGTTTGTAACTATTTTTTCCCCCTTCCTTTCCCCCATGGTCTTCTGTTAAGGTTCTCAAGATCCACATATGAGTGAAAACATATGGTATCTGTCCTTCTCTGACTGACTTATTTCATTCAGCATACTACTTTACAGTTTCATCTATGTTGCTGAAAATGGCATGATTTCATCTTTCTTATTACCAAGTAGTATTCCATTGTATGTATAAACCACATCTTCTCTATCCATTCATCAGTTGATGGACATTTAATCTCTTTCCATAATGTGGCTATTGTTGAAAGAGCTGCTATAAACATTGGGGTACATGTGCCCGTATGAATCAGCACTCCTGTTTGGCATCTTTAAAAAAAGCTGTATTTAGGTATGATTTACATACAATAAATGCACCCGTTCTGAATGTACAATTCAGTGTTTTAGAATATTTAGAGTTGTGTAACCACTACCATTATCCAACTTTAGAAATTGTTTCCATCACTTAAAAAAATTAATCTTGCCCATTTGCTGTCATAGCTCATTCCTACCTCTGACTCCAGACAAGTACTAATCTATTTTCTGTTCACCTCAGTTTGTCTTTTCTAGGTATTTCATACAAATGGAATCGTAAATTATCGGGTTTCTTTCCCTTCATTTCACAAGCAAAATGTTTTTGAGGTCCATCTACATTACAACATATAACAGCACTTCATTCTTTTTACTGCTCGACAGTATTCCAGTTATATAACATTTATCCATTTAACAGTTCATAGATAATTGAGTTGATTCCACTTTTTGTCTGTTATAGATAATTCTGCTATAGATATCTACATCTACTGTAGAATGTTTTGTGTGTACATATATTTTCATTCCTCTTGGGTAGATACTAAGGAGTGGAGTTTCTGGGTCATACAGCAAATGCTTGTTTTACCTTTTATGAAACTGCCAAACTCTATTTTCCAAAGTGATTGTATCATTTTACATTCCCCACCAGAACTGTAAGAGAGTTCTTGTTTCTCCTTATTCTTGCCAATTCTTATTATCTGTCTTTGTATTATTATTATTATTAATTATTATTATCATTGCTATTCTAGCAAGGGTGTCATGAGTGTAAAGTAGTATCTCATACTGACTATAATTTACATTTCCTAATGACTAATGATGTTCAGCATCTTTTCATGTGCTTACTGCCCACTCATATATTTTCTCTGGTAAAATGTCTATTCAAAGATCTTACTCGTTTTTAATTTTTTATCTGTCTTATTAGTGAGTTTCAATTTTTATTTATATGTTCTGTTAACACAGATTTTAAAGAATTGCATTGTTTACTTGGATAGAATGTATTCAAGGGATATGCATGTATGATCATAACAATTCACCTGATGGCAGCCATTTCCTTTAGAACTGTGTTTTTTTTTATTTAAAACTGTAAGTTTTATTTAAAACTTATCTTGAGATAAGATGCAAGGATTACATATCTCAGTTCTTTCTTTAATCATTAATGTAACTATTACAATGACTAGTTTTAGTGCTTCTATGCATTTGGATAAAAACCAAAATATTGGTTGGAGTTGGAGTTAATAAAATTATGTTTTATTTTTTAAGCAGTAATTTACCCAAGTTCCTGTATCTTGTCTTGACCTATTTCAGTATTGAAGGTCTAATTTTCTAATAATTTCTAAGATGGTTATAGATCACGATGAAAATTACTTTATCTCTTCCACCTTTTTCTTTTTTCTTCCTTCCATTTTTTTGTGCTTCTCATTTTAATTCTCTTTTACAAAGAGGTGTTACTTAAAATTTCTACTACTACTTTATTCCTGATGCTTGTAAAACATTTCTTCGGGTTGTTTGACATGTATTAGACACATATCATAATCATTTCCTTTACTTTTGTTCCATACCAGACTGTGTCTTGAAAGAATAGCTTTGTGATGGGAATACCATTTAATGAGCTTGATAAATTTTAATGTTTTTACACTTCAATTTGGGGGAATTTCAGGTAGTTGGAGCTCTTAAGCACTTCTATTAATTAAAAAATTTGAAAAATTAGGATTGCAATCATTATTGTTATTTGTTAGCATAGATATTGGTGGATAGTAGGCAATCAAAGCTTAGTCTCTATAGAACAGCCATGAATGATCCATGACAAACTCACTAAATAAATATTGTAAGTAAAGATTTCTACATTAAGTATTTCCAAATCTCACCAGCAGATCACTTATTTCAAGCCATGTAAAATAAAACCACATTTAAGTAAGTATAATAATTAGATAGTTCTATAAAGACTTTTAAAATTGAGCAAAAAGGGTAATTTTATGATCTCTGAACATCCCTCATCAGACAAAATATCGAACACTATGCCAATAATTTTAAAATTCTGAAATCACTTAACAATAATATAATAAGGACTTTGGGAACAAGTAATTTCCATAATACAAGGTAAACAGTACAAAGAGGTGAAGTGGCTAACTGTATCAAAATGAAATCTAGCACCTTTACTCATCTACAATAGTTTTCCTCAAAAGAGGGATATGTGTCAAACACATTGATGCAATTTTACGGAGAAAACCATATTCATTATAAATAAAAGCTTTAATTACTTAAGTAAATAGGAATATTACCTATGAACTAATAATGATGAGAATGTGCTGTCTTTGAAAGGATATAGAATTCAGGGTTGGAAAACTTGAGTTTGAATCTTACTAGCTACATGATTTTGGACAGGCTGTTTAATCTCTGAGCCTCAATACTCTCACCTATAAAATGGGGATCATAATAATGGCTACCTTCCTCACAGAACTGTCCAAAATATTATATTAAATTAATGTATTAAACTATAAACTCTTAGAAGACATGAATATGAGTTCCCCTTATTATATAATTGCTTGAAGCTAGGTTTCTAAGTATGCTGGTAATTTTGGAGGTAAGAGGATCTATTTATGATAAAAACAATCTTTACCTGACATTTCTAACCGAAGACCAACTATAAAACTAGTACCAGAAAATAATATTTTTGAGATAATCTAGACAGTAACAAAATGATGCTTAATAGTTGCCATAATATCACATCTAAACTTGAATACCATGATCATGTCATTAGAAACAATTAATGATTATTAATAAATAATTGGAATTAATGATAAATCAAATAGATGTCTCTGAATTAAAGGCCATTCATATTCAGCTCCAATTTCCAAAATATAGAAAGCGATAGCTGCTTTATAGATGAGCAAACTGAGGCTCAGGAAGGTTAGATAACACGTCTTAGTTCACACAGTAAGACTACAATACTTTACGACAGCATATCCAACACAGTAGAATCATGAAATTTTAGAATTCCAACCCAATCTATCAATTTGCATGTGAGAAAACTGAGGTTCAGAGAAATAAATAGACTTTTCCAAGGTCATACTGGAAAAATTAACACCAGAAAAATTCACTACAAGAAAATAGACTCCCGATTGCTATGACCACACACACAGAAAATAATTTATAAAATGATATTTTGTCTTTTTTAAGTGTTAATTTCACTGAAACAATTATATTTCTACAGATTATATTTCTTCAACTATTTTTTTTTACCTTAAACAGATAAATCAAACAATATCTCCTCTCTAGGTCACTTAAACCTCTGTTGCGTTTTGAAGTCAAGTTGTACTTGCTACTCTGATATTCTTGTAGTAAATGGGTAGCAATTGATTACGCTGCAAAGGATGTTGGTTTGATGGTTAAGTATTATATTTTACGGAGGCCATCTGAGCCCAGAATTATGGACAGAAGCATCTAAATTCATTTTTTATTAAAGAGGTGTTTTGAAGACCATGTTGTATGCTCAGTTTTAAATTCAAATTATTTTTTTTAGCAGCTCTCTCTTTGAAATTATTTAAAAATGTTGAGTGGAAAAAACTCCTACATAGTGATGTTATCTGGACCAACAAAATATCCATATATTCTCTTTATAACTGTAGTAATGCAGGAATATTTTTATTTCACAAACAAAATATTTCCATTCTAGCTACCCATAAGATAATGTGACCTTAAACATAGGCATATATATTTTCTCCTCCCTTTGAATTAAACAGTATGTGAATAACCCAATTTAAAAACTCATGACACCGCCTAACATAGTGGCCCTATTACTAAAACACAGCGATGGCACCAGAAGGCTGGTGTGTGCCTCAGTACTTTTCAAGAGGCCCTCCTTTTGCTTTAAAGGAGACGTGCAGAAGAGAAGAATCAGGGGCCCCTGGACGGCTCAGTCAGTTAAGTGTCTGACTTCGGCTCAGGTCATGATCTCACAGTTCATGGGTTTGAGGCCTGTGTCAGGCTCTGTGCTGACAGCTTGGAGCCTGCTTCAGATTCTGTGTAGCCCTCTCTGCCCCTCCCCCACCCGCACTCTGTCTCTGTCTCTCAAAAATAAATAAAATGTTAAAAAATTAAAAGAAGAGAAAAATCAACAAAACATATTCTAATTTGGGTCATTTCAGAGACTTGTTTAGGGCTGTCTTATTTTGGCTCTACCGTACGATTTCTGGTGGAACCAAAAAGAGCTACATTAAGAGAATTAATTCTAAGCCAAATAAAGCTACCATGCCTCAAAATTCATTCTGGGGTTTGTAAACTAGTGATGTACAATAGAAATACAATGTAAACCACTTACGGAATTCTAAACGCTGTAGTAGCCACATTACAAAAGGTGAAAATAACCATGCAAAATAGATTTCAGTAATATATTTTATTTAACTCAATATATTTCCAAAATTTATCACTTTAACATGTGAGCGGTATAAAAATCAGTGGGGTATTTTACTTTCTCTCTTTTCTACTAGATCTTCGCAATCCAGTGTGTATTTTATACTCACAGCACATCTTAATTAAGAACAGCCACTTTCAGGTGCTCAATAACTACCCATGGTTGGGTAGTAGCTACTGAACTGGACTGAGCAGATGTAGAGCATGTACAGAATAGCAAAGGCTCAACTAGAACATGCTATTTGGTCTCTAGGTCTGTAGAGACATGGGAGTGAGATGTCAAGGGTCTTCTTTCTCCTCCTTCAGACATCGGATTAGGGTGCTTGCATATTTGACTATGGATGGACCACATAAGGAAGAGGCCGTTTATTACCTGGCAATAATTCTTACAGCTAATTTTTACTGACCACTTAGCATATATGTGATACTCTTCTAATCTACTAAAATTCACTTCATCCTTTCAATCATCCTGTGAAATAGGGTCTATTCTTATCCCCATATTAGACAACATGCCTGTTTGGAGAGCCTCATGGAAGAACTGCAATCAGTTGTTGCAGATGTGGTTTCCTAACTAAGGAGAAGTAAAGCTTCCATAATAACAGTAAGCTATTAAAAAGTGTGATGATCGTCTAAGTCACCTTCTCCACACTTAGGGAACACTTAAGGCCCAAATAATACAAATACTCTTAAAAGCTACAAAGATATATTTTAATACCATATTCTACATCTCATAATAACATAACATTTAAGAAATTTGGATGAAAATGAAGAGACACTCAAATCAGACACCAACCACTTCTAATAACATTGTAGTATGTGTCAGTAAATACTAAAAAGCAACCATAATAAGATATCATCATCCCACAAGCAGTGAATATTACATAAGGGATAAATGTTGAATCAAAAAGGTCAATAAATTGAAGACTGATTGCATAGGATTTCAGTGTAAGTTAAAAATGAGCTAGTTCTGCAAACTAGGATTGATGGAGGGAAGTGGGCGGGGGTGGGCTACATGGGTGATGAGTGTTAAGGAGGGCACCTGTTACAATGAGCACTGGGTGTTGTATGTAAGCGATGAATCACTGAATGTCACTCCTAAAACCAATATTGTATTGTATGTCAACAACTAGAATTTAAATAAAAATTTAAAAAGAAAAAAAATAAATATAAAGGAAAAAAATAAAAAATGAATGGGCATGTTCTCAAAATACCAGTGTCCTTCTAATTAATCAGCCTAAATGTACGACCTGATTATAGCAGCTAGCCTACTAATGTATCATTTCCTGCTACAAGGGTATAAAAAATAAAAGAAGCTAATTAAAATGATGAATTTTTACTTTCTAATTATTGGCTATTCCTTAGGTATACATGTTTATTATACGACAGAGTACAGAAATGCCCTCTCCATTCCTATTTTTATCTGGCTAACTTCTACTCATTACTCAAATCCTGAAGCCTTCCTTGACTACCTTACCATCACTATCCCTGTTTTATGCCTTCAAAGTAACATTCATGTTTCCTTTGAAGTAGTTGTCACACTGCCAATTCTATATTTCTGTATGTCATTATTTGATTGGTGTCTTCTTCCCCCACTAGATAGTAAGCTTCATGAAGGCAAGAGCCATATCAGTTTTTGCTCAGTATTATCTGCTAGTAAAGTGCCTAATACAGAGTAGGTGCTCAATAAATATTTGTTGTATAAATTAACAAATGAGCTAAATGTTTAATGAACTCGTAAAATAATCCCAATATTTATTTTCACTTCTGATTCATAACAAAAATGAAGCCTAGGTTAACTAAATAGCCTAAGACCACATACCTATTATTCATTATTGAACCCAAGTAGTTTGATTTAATTACCTTTCAAAACCGCACCTTGCTTTTTAATTATTCCCAATGCTTCACAGTCCAAACCCAATCCAAGTATTATTGGCTCTATGTCTTATATTTGATTCCCTTTCCTTCTTCTTTCTTTCTTTCTTTCTTTCTTTCTTTCTTTCTTTCTTTCTTTCTTCTTCCCTTTCTTTCTTTCTTTCTTTCTCTTTCTTTTTTTCTTTCCATCTGTCTTTCCCTGCCTCTACTTAGGCTACACTATGATAAGACACACTTATCTTTCTAAAATATAAATCTGCCATCATGTTTCTAACTGAAAAACATCCTCAATGGCTGTCCAATATCTAAGAATAAAAGTCAAAATTCTCAGCCGAGCAAACAAGGTCCTCCAGAATCTAGATCTTGCCTACCTACCACTCCAATCTCAATTCCAGTTAATCTCCCAAGTAGTCTTTGCATGAGATGCATCAAAATAGTGAGTGGTCCCCAATATTTTGTGTTTTTATACACCTTTCTTTGTATACCCTTTGCCTTCTACCTAGAATTCCTTCTCCTTTTTCTCTGCCCACTGATCTCTGCCCTTTTCTCTCTATGACCCAATTAAAACTTCCTTCCTAAAATCTTGCCTGAGAAGCTAGGCTGGCTGAATCACTCCCTCTTCTTCTCAGAGCCCTCACAGCATATCTCCCTCTGTCACAGCATGAATATCTTCTATACTGAAAGCTGGGAAAATATTTTCAACTTTTTTCTTTTCAACAATTAGTGAAAACTGACTGGTTCACAGTTGTCTAACCTAGTGAATGAATAGATACAGATTTCCAAATTCTGTATTCACAATTCAGGTTAAGGCAACTTCTGTTGCAAGGTCATTATGAGAGTGTTTATTCAGTTATAAAGCAGTTTTGTACATGAGGTGGGATGTTTTGGGATGCTGTAGTGAGAATAAGGAGCGAATTGTCTATGGACCATGTGAAATTTCAAGAGGCAGAAAGCTTTTTCTTCAAAATGTATATGCTAATTGAAAGAATGAAATTGCATATTATTATTAATATTATAATTAATTTCTAAGGATTGAGCACATACATAAGAAAAAACATTCCAGGAGAATTTATAAAATCTATGTGACAACAAACGTACATTTGTAGAAGACATTAAAATTTGGCAGTACAAGTTAAATACGGCTTTTTGCCAAGAAACTGTGTTATTCATCCTAATTCCTAATTTTTTTCCTTAACAAAACAGACTGCTTCATTATAAGAAAAGGAAAATTACATATAAAAATATACCTGGTCAGATTTTTACCATAGTTGCCTTTACTACTCTCATCTCCATCTCTCTCCACATAAATAATGCATATTAGGAAAAAATTTATTTAGAAAACCACATAGAATGATTTGGAAGTACTAACTTTGTGCATGTGAAACATGCAGGTAAAATTTCCTGTAGAATTAATCTTTTCTATTATTATCTGTATTAGCACATATTTTAATAAATGAGAAACATATATTTTTGAAAAATTAGAAAACCACATTACAACCTTTTTTCCCCTAGATTTATCATGAATAATTTCACATGGTATCATGCAACTCCATTGTTCGTTTTTCTAATATAGTACATAAAAGCAATTACCCCACATTACTTATGTTTTTGTGTGAGTTGAAAAAAATACTAAAAAACGCCACTTCAATTATTACATTCAAAGACATTTAAAATGGTTTTGAACAATAATTTACCTTTGCCATTGCTTATCATCAACCACATAAATGTATAAAGGAGAACGTGTGCATTTAAAAAATGTACCGTAAAGATGTCTTCAAGACAGGGTCCCCACAAAAGCCAGTAATATGTATTTTCCATTGAAATCAATGGGAAACTTGATACAGCCCCACAGGACCCTCTTCATTGCAGTTGCCAGTTAAATGTAAAGTATGTGATGCACCTCAACGTCAGGGAGTGTGTTTTGGAACTGCTTTTGTAAACTGTCATTTTAAGGATTTCATTATACAGGTTCAAATTAGACTAGTACACATATATTTAATGTATTTTTGTGTTATTTATAATATATTCACATATGTTTCACATCATAATTAAAGCAAGGTACTAAAGGGATGACTGTTAGTTCTTTCAATATTTGCATTCATGAATCTATT